>NC_134488.1:44481733-44781733 GCF_040206685.1 Ascaphus truei | reverse complement strand
CGCTTTATAAAAGAATTTAAGCAGGTTTTTGATACCCCGGGTCACAAGATCACTGTGGCATCCTCTCTTTTCCATATTTCTCAAGGTCTCTGGCCAGTCGCTTAATACGCCCCTGAGTCCAGGACTATCGCAGCAGACAAACTGAAATATTGAGGCTTTGCCTGCGGCCTTCTAGCAGGGTCTAGCCGAACCCCTCAAGGTTCAATTGGCCGCCCAAGACAGACCTACCAAATTGGAGGATCTCATTGCGGTATGTGTCCGTGTTGACCAGCGTCTCCAGGAGAAAAAGGTTGAACGCTCTAATTCCCGGCCTCTTCCGGCCAGACCTTCTATCCATTGTTCCTTTAGATTCTTCTCTAACTGACGATCCTGAACCTATGCAGCTGGGAGGCCTCCAATTATCTCCCACTGAGAAACAACGCTGGTGGGACAGCGGCCTTTGTCACTATTGCGGTCATCAGCTAGCCCGTTGTCCACTTAAGCCGGGTAAATGCTAATGCTCAAACGAGATATAAGTGGATCACCTTGGGTACTATCTCTTTTTCTCCTTCTATCCAGGAAATCCTGCTAACTCGGATCATACTCCCTATTTCTCTTTAGGGCCCTGGCTTCCAAACCTCCGCTTCATACTTCATTGACTCCGGGTCTGGAGGAAATTTTGTGGATCAGGACTTCGCAGTAAGGGACAACATTCCCCTCTTGCAAAAATATGTGCCGTCGGGTTGGAGGCCATAGATGGACGTCCTCTCCAGCCAGCCTTCATCTCCTCGCAAGTAGATATGGAGAGAGAAGATTCGGTGCAACAGCAAACAGCCAATATGACATCAGTTCCGAGATTTGAATAAAAGTAGCTTTATTGATGTAGACTCACACTTGGAAAACAGCAGGCTGCAGCACAGCCTCCTCCTCTACACGTTTCAAGCTATGCTAGCGCTTCGCCTTTTCATCTCCTCGCAAACCTGTGTAGTTTCCCTTTGCACTAAAGATGGCCACAAGGATGAGATCTTTGGACGTGATCCACTCGCCCTCCGTGGAGGTAATCTTGGGTCTCCCCTGGCTCCAACGACATAATCCACACCTAGATTGGACTGACAAAAACCCTATACAATGGGGTCTCCCTTGTACCAATTCTGATGTCCCTCTGATACAACACATTTGTGGCTTAGAGGTTCCCAAAACTGACAAACCTGTCCTTCCTGAGATTTATGCTGAGTTTCTAGACGTTTTTGACAAAGTACGCTCTGAGGTTCTTCAGCTGTTTTCCAAGGATTCGCGAACAAAAATTTTCGAGACGTTCTCAACATTTTTGTCATTGTCTATCTGGATGATATTCTCATCTTTCTAAATCCATCTCTGAGCATATCCATCATACCAAGCTGGTCCTGTCTCGCCTTCATGAGAATCATCTCTACGCTAAGATGGAGAAGTGTCTCTTTCATCAAACGTCTACATCATTCCTGGGTTATATTATCTCAGACTCTGGGTTTTTCCATGGACCCTGACAAACTCAAGGCGGTATTAGAGTGGCTCCAACCTACCTCTCTCAAGGCAATTCAGCATTTCTTAGGGTTTGCCAACTATTACCATAAATTCATTCGTAATTTTTCTTCTACTGTTGCTCCTATTACTGCTCTGACTAAAAAGGGTGCGAATACATCATCCTGGCCTCCTGAGGCACTTCAAGCCTTTGACTCACTCAAGAATGCTTTCGTTTCTGCCCCATCTTACGCCATCCTGACCCTAAAATTCCCTTTTTTCTGGAAGTAGATGCTTCTAATGTTGGGGCTGGCGCTATCCTCCCTCAGAGACAAATACCTCAAGACAAATTACATCCATGTCGGTTTTTCTCCAAACAAGTTTCTTCTGCAGAGCAAAACTATGATGTCAGCAACCGGGAGCTCCTAGCCATTAAGCTTGCACTTCAGGAGTGGAGACATATTCTGGATGGTACCGAGAATCCCATCTCTATCCTCATGCATCATAAAAATCACCTTTACATTGACGGGGCTCTCCGCTTTACATTGAAGGGGCTCGCCGCCTCGGCTCCCGTCTGGCTCATTGGTCTCTCTTCTTTTCTAGATTTAATTATATAATCTCCTACACTCCCGAATCAAAGAACGTGAAAGCTGATGCCCTAGCTCGCCAATTTGTCATGGAAGACAAGACTGAGGAGGACATTTCTGAAACTATTCTTCCTTCTAAGTACATTATTTTTGCCAACTCATTCGACGTTCTGGACAAGATTCTAGCTATGCAAACTCGTATTCCTGGGGGTCTAGAGGCGCCGGAGGGTTGTTTATATGCTGCACCACAGTTCTGAAGAAAAATTCGAGAGTGGGGTCATTCTTCTAGGTCTGCCGGTAACCCTGGTACCAGAAGAACTTCGGACCTCATCAGACGTACTTTTTTGTTGGCCTAATATGCTTAAAGACATTGAAGAGTTCATCAAATCTTGCTCCATTTACACCCAAAATAAAACCAACCACAGCAAACCTTTCGGTCTTCTACATCCTTTGCGCATACTGGATCGTCACTGGAGCCATCTATCAATGGACTTTATTGTTGAATTGCCTATCTCCTTACGAATGAACACTATCCTTGTGATCGTTGATAGATTTTCTAAACAGGCACATTTTTACCTCTCAAAAGTCTTCCCAACTCTGCCATTTTTGCAGATATTTTTGTTAAGGATACCTTCCGAATTCACGGAGTACCGATGTCTATAGTGTCCGACCACGGATCGCAGTTCATTTCTAAATTTTGGCGTGCCTTTGCTCCAAGATGGATATTACACTTCACTTTTCTTCAGGGAATCATCCCCAAACCAATGGATAAACCGAGAGGACGAACCAGTCCCTAGAACAGTATCTCAGATGCTTTTTCTCTGACGCACAAGACGACTGGATAAAGCTCCTTCCAAGGGCAGAATTCGCTCATAATTCATTAAGAAACGAGTCCACCCTGCTGTTGTCATGCCCTCGAATCTCACCCATTTGGGAAGAAATTAGAAATTGGATCCAGAGGATTTTTGACCTCACAATTCCCCCGGACCTGTGGCTGTTCCTTCTGAATAGACCATGGCCGGGTTTATCTAAAACTGGAAATAAATTAGTTGCACATTTCGCAACAGCAACGAGGTGTGAGATCGCAGCTATGTGGAAACAACCCGAGATCCCAAACATCCCCAAGATTCGAAATCGAATGTGGTACATATGCCAGATGGAAAAATTAACGAGCTTGGTTAATGACACTGGTGCAAATACCTAAAAGTCTGGACGCCTTGGTTGGCACAGACAGATATCCCTGGGGTCGAGGTAGCCACAATTTGGCAATAACAGTTCTAAATGCATTTTCACTCAAAGGACGAGAACACCGCAGTGGGCTGCCTGGCCACATACAGGGAAGCAATAGGACATAAGAGGCTCAAAAGCCAACCGGACAGGAGCTGAGGGATGATGTACACTGGCGACACACTTTATTCGAGCTCGGCTAGTCCCACGAATACGGGTATACCCGGGTGTATTGAGGTTTGTGACTGTTTTCTGCCCGAGTGCATTGAGGTATTTTCCAGGCAGGGATTGAAGCATTTTATTCCCGCTGGCTGCAATACTGCACAGTATATATATATATATATATATATATACTGCATTACAATTCATGAATTTATGCCATCTGGTAGACACGCAAAGCATTGCAGCCTATTAAATCCTAATCATTATCATTTAACAGATCAGCCGCCCGTCAGCCAGGCATGAACCCAGGCTGGGAAGACAAACGCAACGGGGCTTGTCAGAGGTGAGGAGCGGCGCATTCCAGGTATCTGCCAGGTACATACTGGGTATTTGCTCAAATAAAGTGTGTCGGTGCAGTATGTCGCGAACTGAACACAAATCCCATTACAAAAACAGGAGAGACCCGTGTCCCCAGGGTCATCACCCCCCCCGCTATCTATCCCCCTCCCCCTCTCCTCCCCTATCCTTATTTTATTTTACCCATAAGCGCAATTACCCTAATGTACCGCATAATGTAAAACTGGAGATACATAAATGTTCATACTGCACAGGTACTCAGGAGAGAACTTGGGTGTAGCACCGAAATGTTATATATGAGATATTTATTTTATATGCACTGTGATACTATATGTACTGAAAACTCTTTACAATTAATTTGAAGTTGGAAAAAAAAAAAAGAAACGAGTCCACCCAAGAGTCGCCGTTAATTACCGGTTTCACCCAACACATCTTCCTATCTCTTTTTTTTCTTCCAGAGTTCCAGCAGAAGATCTAAGGGTAAATTCTTTGCAAGATTCTTGGAAAAGGATCCAGAAAACTCTCCATGAGGCTGTCCAACTTTAAACCAGGAGACATGGTGTGGCTCTCTTCTAAAAATATCAGGTTGAAGACACTAACCCTCAAGTTGGCCCCAAGATTCTTGGGTCAATTTACTATCCTGGAACAAGTTAATCCAGTGGCATACCACTTACAGCTCCCTCCCTCGATGAAAATTCCGGCTGTATTTCCTGTTTCACTCTTGAAACCGGTGTTTCAAAGCTCTCAATTCCCTGATGTTCTCCTAAGTCTTCACCAGTAATCGTACAAGGTCAACAAGAGTATGAGATTCGCTCTATAATCGATTCAAGAAGATCCAGAGGATCTGTCTAATATCTTGTTCATTGGAAAGGGTTTGGACCAGAAGAAAGGTCCTGAATACCCCATCACCAGGTACATGCTCCCAGATTGTTGAGGCGGTTCCATGCCAGGTATCCGCACAAGCCTTTTTGGAGTCGTCCTGAGGCCGCTCCTCAAAGGAGGGGTACTGTAAGGAATAAGGGAACACATCCCCTGCGACATGTCCCTCCTTATCTATTGCTCCACATGCGTCCGCGCCCCTTACAGTGCGGGTGCACACACGGAGGCTCTCTCAGAACATCATAAAGGTTGTCTCTGCCTCCCACTCGCGTCACGCACGTGTGGCGCGCTCACGTGACGTCCTTGCACCACTCCCCATCTGCGTGACAACATTCCTAATAATGCTAACAATGCTCACCTGTCTCCTGCATCCTCTGTCTAATCCCTGCTCCCGCAGGGGCCACACTTCAGCTCCACCTCTCTCACTCATTGCTCCAGCCTTGCTATTAAAACCCTGCATGCTCAGTCACTCATTGCTGAGCATAAACACTTGCAGCCTTGTGTTCCTGGATTCCTGCTTTGCTGTGCCTTGCCTTGTGCTTTGCTATTCTTGCTTCCAGTTGATCTCACATGTACCGACCCGGCTTGACTATTGGACACTCTCTGGATAATGACCCCGGCTTGTCTCTCACTACCCGCACATCTCCATCTCTGACCATGGCTATTGGACACTTTACTATCCCACTGGCTCCAACCTCTGACCACGGCACAATGGACAATGACTACGCTGCTGGCTCTGCCCCATGATCTTGGCAAGTATCTGGGCTAACCCACTTTCTCCAACCCAGACCCAGCTATGCCGACAACCCATTTTCAAGGCATGCCTCCGCTGCTGTGGGTGTGCAGTTCTATACTTTCCCACCTCTGTACCGGGGTCCCACCTTGTTCGTGGTGAGCACAAGCGTTACACTGTTATAGAGAAGGGACATTTAGAGAAGAATAGGATGTGTGAAGTCAAAGTAGATGGGGTACCTGTAGGTGCAGTGCTTGATACTGGCAGTACAGTTACGTTGGTCGCTGCACATCTGGTTAAGTCTAGGTTTCTGCCAGGAATCACCTTACAGGTAACCTGTATCCATGGGGATAATCGCACTTACCCTGCTGCACTAGTACTTAGAAAACCCCATCGACCCAGGACATCATCAGGTCAGGGTAGTGCCGAATCTGATGTACGAGGTATTAGTGGGTCAGGATTTCCGTGGTTTTGGGAACTGTGGGAAAGAAAGTCTGATTGTGTCAAGGATGTACCCTTAGTGTCTGAGGTCCCCAATCCTGTAGACCCTGGCTCTCTGTTAGAGGAAATGGCAGGCGAAGGACCTGCGGTTGAGGACCCCCCAGAACTAGATTTTCAGGACTTACAGGTTGCCTCTGCCCAACTAGACGATTTGACACTAGTAAACGCCAAGGCCACAGTAGTGAGCATAAATGGAGTACCAGTTAACCCCAATGTTACGCCATCACCACCCTACTTTGTCTACAATAATGACTTATTGTATAGGGTAGAAAGAGAAGACCCCAATAGGTTAGAGCAACTTCTGGTGCCAAAATCCTTTAGAAGTCAGGTGTTGGACCCGGCCCATAGCCATCTCTTGGGGGAACACCTGGGGGTAAAGAAAACCACTGATAGAATAAAGGCACAATTTTACTGGTCGGGTCTACACAAAGAGGTAATGGAATTATAATAATAGATGATAAAATGTGAAAAGATTATGATTAAATCAAAAAGTGAAAAACTAGAACAATAATGATAAAGATGTAATCTAAATCAAATAAAGTGTATAAATAAAAAACATTAAAGAAATGGTAATAAAAATCATAAAACTAAAAATTAAATAACAAACCCTCATTGAAAGTATTAAGCAACAGTGTCATCTTGATATATATCTCAATTGATATTCAGAGATATATAAAGTTTAAACAAAGAAAATTTCTGAGAAAAATAATGATATAATAACAATTGGTATAAAGAAACACATAAGTAATTGTAATTTTTTGTTTTATGATTTTTATTACCATTTCTTTAATGTTTTTTATTTATACACTTTATTTTATTTAGATTACATCTTTATCATTATTGTTCTAGTTTTTCACTTTTTGATTTAATCATAATCTTTTCACATTTTATCATCTATTATTATTATTCATTTATTTTTCATTAGTTGTCATGTCATGTATTATTTATTATCTTTTTATTTTTCTATGTGTTTGATTAAGATTGGTTCACCACTCTTAAAGTGGATACATAAAGTGTATTTGTCTATTTTTAGATATGCTGCATGTTTGTTATGTTATGTGTTTTTAACACAGTTCTATTCCTGACTGAATAGTGATCAGCTGTGAAATAGCAACCCTGGGCTTCAGGTTTGATACATATGTTGCTCAATTCATGTTGTCTGTGATCTCTTGATTATTTAATTGAGACCATTTGTTTAGTAGGCGTGTACTCACATTAAGATCACTATATTATCAGTCAGGTAATGAACACTAGTACTCTTTGATAAAGCGCCTCCACGGCGGGAAACGCGTCAGAGTTTCTATTTAATTGTGTCTGTCAAGTTCATGGCATAATGGCCCAATAAAACAGTTTATTTTTTATTACATTTTTTGCCTCCAATCGCTTTGTTCCTGCAGTGCTCTACCTCTATTTCCATTTTTCCTCTATTCATTATGGTATAGCAGCAAGCCTGTCCGGACTCTTTTTCAGCTGTTCCAGCAGGAAGATTTCCTCCAGAGCTGACCTGTGGTGCTCGTGCAGCCGGTGTGTGGTCTGCATTCACTTCCTCTCTACCTCCCTCACAGCGAGACTATAGTGCTGACCGACGGGACCGGTTTTCAGCGGTTGTCGGTGGTCGGTCATCCCTCTATCTCCACCCCCGGCACGATTGTGGTTTCATCGCGCGGGTGAGTTTACGGCACCTGAGGGGGGCAATAGGAGGCTCATCCTCCAGGTCCCTACCCCTTCTTCCAACTGGGGCTGCCCAGGTTGCCATCCCCGCAGACCGAGGTGGGAGGTTCCAACTCCCTCGGTTACCACTCCGAGGTGGGAGAGGTTGCTCCCTCGGTCGCCATACCGGGCTGGGAGTGTTACTCCCTCGGTCACAGTACCGAGGTGGGAGCTAGGCTCCCTCGGTCTCTGTGTGTGTTGGGGAGATGGTCAGCTGGAGATGTGAGGATCCTCACGACGAGGCACAGGTGAGGGGGTTGCAGCGCAGACTGTACACGTCGTGGGCTTCACTGGAGGAGCCACGGAACTTATATATATTCATTCCGGCTCTAACTATTAACTTTTATTATCATTTATTTATTCCACTCATTCTTTGTCCTCGCAGTGTTGGAGCATCAGTGTGGGGTCTTCTCCCCCATTTTTCTCTTTCTGGACTCATTTATATTTGGTGGCTCACACTAGCGTGGATTATGATTTATTCAAGACTTTATGTGATTTATGTGCAAAGGACTGGGGAGGCTTTATATGTATATTATTGTTATTATTATTGATTATTGAACTTTCAGTCACATTTACACCCCTTTTTTAACTTTCATCTAATTTTTTTTTCTCTCATCAATATGGAGGACACTGAACAAATTTACATTGAGGATACACATAGTAATATTTTTGTACAAAATTGTAGTGATAACACTAGAAGAACTAGGCGAGAATAACATGCTTTTGACAGTTCCACAGAATTTATATGTGAAGAATCAGGTGGTCTCATTGCACATTTTCTCAAACTGGAGAAACTTCTAACACAAAATATTAGACTCTGGTGACACATCACTACTTTAGAAAACTATGTTAAAGTGAAGAGACTACCAAGGGGATTGAGAATTAAAAAAGCCCCAACTTTTGGCTTTAGTAGTAAGGAATTTGAAAGTATGTGGAAAACCACACTTAATGATTGTTCTTTTAAACTTATAGATCTGATTATAGACCATAAAATGAAGGAACGAGTAGTACTGGGTACTGATATTAAAATATTACAAACTAAACTCCAAGCTTTTGAAAAAATGGAGCATTTTGCCAATAATGATCAAGTTTTACTATCAAATATAGAAGCTATGGAGGATGTTTTGATGGAGAAGAAACAGTCTAAATTTGATAGGGATCGCTTAGATTATGAGCGTAACCAAGTTTACACATGAGAAAAACCAGGGTTTACAACTAACACAAGAGGGAGATCTAGAAGTATCTCACGACAACATGGCCAAAGGGAGGAAACATCTAGCACCCCCAAAAAAATCTATTCTTAAAACTAAATATACGGATACTTCAAGCTTCAAATCAGACAATTCTGAAAATGAAAACAGATTTCCCTCTGTATCATTTGATATCACTTCTGATACGTGGAGGGGAAGGGGGGCCACAGGTATACAGTCCCGAGATTCAATCATCCCAGGTACATCAGGACATTTGTCCCAAATTAACACACAGGAGTCAAAAAACTACACAGGAGGAGGAGGTCAAAGAGGAAGAGGGGGTACAAGAGGGGCAGCAAAACGCAAAAAATATGCTTAGATAATAGTGATGATAATGTGATTAATATTTCAGATAAAAAATTAACGGAAGGACAATTATCATTACTCAATAGAGGTCTAAATGTTGCCCCGTTGAATGATTTCCAACTCTTTGACACCTTTATAGATTTGCAGCGTTTCACTCGAAAACTGAGCCTAAAAAAGTTTTTTGTAAAAAAACAGAATATTATTACACCATCATTGGGAGATTCATCAGAATCTCCAACTACTGCTTCTAGGGATGACACGTTAAAATCTAACTGTCAGGATTCACAATTTACATTTAAAGAGGTTTGCACCATTTCAGATTTGGATGACCTTTATTTAGAACAAAATGTGGAGGATGAGACACAGGAGATGTCACTGTCCAATTTTTTAAGTTTTGAGCACACAACATTCAGGAAAATATCCACTCTGTCTGTCCTTCAGGGTTTAATAGTCCACATACTGTATAACAACTTTTGAGAAGTTGGTGGAAAGAGATCTAAAAAATTTGGCCGAAACTTCTAAACATGATTCATCAAGATATAACAATCTTACCCCTTTGGAATTGAGGGAACTACAGACCCTTAAACAAGATAAATCTATTATAATCAAAACCGCCGATAAAGGGGGTGCGATTGTTATACAGTCAGCTGACAATTACAAGAAACAAGCCCTAAGACAACTTTCAGATACAACGGCCTATCGGAAACTCAATTCAGATCCTACCACCAATTTTTCAAAACAGTTGCATACATTACTTGATATGGGTAGAGAACTCTATGTGTTGAGCAAGAAGGAATATGACTTTTTGTGTTCCCCGAATCCAGTGGTGCCCATCTTTCATCATCTCCCAAAGATCCATAAATCACTCTGACTCTCCGGGGTGCCGATTGTGGCCAGCATGGGATCTTTGGGAGATGGGCTCTCTCGTTTTATCGACGTATATTTACAACCATTGGTACAAACATTGCCTTCTTTTCTTAAAGATTCTAATCAATTATTATTTGATATCAGGAATATCCGGTGGCGAGAGAGTTACAGATGGGTAACTATGGATGTTACATCCTTATACAATATCATTAATCACGAGCAGGGTATCTCCGTGGTACAGCATTTTCTTAGTGTTACGCCGATGCTCGCCACAAACCGGGACCGGACTGCGGGGCTGAGGTGGGGTTATATAATCACCGACCTTAGTCCACGCAGACTGATCCAGAGTGCGCAGTTCGTAGTAGTAGATCGCAGGGTCAGGATTGGAGAAGGCAGCATCGTCGTTAATGAAGCAGGAGTTCGGCAACAGGAAGTCAGGAGTGCCCCGCTTCAGCTTAGGAGCGTGAGCGCGGGGGTGGCTTCTGCGCGAGGAGCGGCCTCGGCCCATGATGCCGATCTCAGCAGGAGGAGACAGCAGGCTGGCTGAAGTTCACCGCAGGGCAGCGTCGGGAAGAACCAACGCTTCAGCGCAGAAGTCCAAGGCAGGCCACTGCAAGAGGATCGCAGCAGGCCAGTGCTGGCATCAACGCTTCAGCACAGACGTCCAGGGCAGGCCACTGCAAGGAGATAGCAGCAGGCCGCAGGAAAGGAAGGGTAGCCACTGCTAGGAGGGAATGCAGCAGATACCAGTGCTGGCATCAACGCTTCAGCACAGACGTCCAGGATAGGCCACTGCAAGGAGATAGCAGCAGGCCAGTGCTGGCATCAAAGCTTCAGCACAGACGTCCAGGGCAGGCCACTGCAAGGAGATAGCAGCAGGCCAGTGCTGGCAACAACGCTTCAGCACAGACGTCCAGGACCAGGCCTCTGGATACTCAGGAACTTGGAAGGTAAGAACGCTAGGAGAGAGGCCTGGGGTGGTTTGTGGCAGAGACAGTAACATAGAGGTAGGAATAGTTATGCTTGGCACTGGTTCAGAGCCAACGCCTAGAATATAAAGGGCGGAGATCCAATCACAGGAGGAGGGTGTGTGAGAATTCCTCCAATGAAAGAGCACAGGGCAGAAGCTGCAATGAGAGGCAGCTCCTGTGCCATAGATTGCCAGAGGAAGCTTTCAACTGCACAGGTCTGCAAGGCTGCAGTCAAAGCCAGTAGTGGATTCCTTACAGTACCCCTCCCTTCAGGTGAGGCCTCCGGACGAACAAGATCCATCACAGATTTGGGGAACATGGAATTGTTCCTAAACCTCCTTAGGCGAGAGGTGGTGTTGAAAGCCCATAGTTTGTTGGGATTCCTTACAGTACCCCCACCACTGGATGAGAAGCCTGGGTGAACAGAACCATTCATAGGTCTGGGAGACATTGAGTTGTTCCTGAAGTGTCTCCGGCGAGAATTAGGTCCACAATCCAGGTGTACATTGGCGAGTGCCATGAAAGACAGCGGTGGTACTGCAGTTCTTGGTACATGGACAATGGGACCTGAGGGCTCCGGAATGGGAACATCAGAAGGACAGTAGCCAGGTGTCCGGTGCATAGTAATAGTTCAAGAGTACGGGACACAGGACACAGATTGTCGGACAAAAATGGCAGAGGGACCTTCAGAGAAGGCAATGTCTTTGGTGAAATCAGCACGGAGGAAGTTGCGAGAGTCTTTAGCTTCCAAGGAATTCCGGGTGGTGGTTAGCAAGGGAATGGGGCGGGAGGGTTCACTACACACTATTGCAGCGGTACTTTTGATACCAAGCAGGGTTGCTATCCCCAGCAATTTGCGAGAGTCTGTAGCAGTGTGTATGCAACTCTTGGTAATGGTACTGGCAGTTGAAGGAGGATCCGCTTCCTTTGGTTTGTGATCTTTAGAGAGAATCAAATCCGAAATTGTGGCCTTGGCGAAGGACATAAT
Source organism: Ascaphus truei (assembly GCF_040206685.1). NCBI lineage: Eukaryota > Metazoa > Chordata > Amphibia > Anura > Ascaphidae > Ascaphus > Ascaphus truei. The sequence goes on along the minus strand of NC_134488.1, from coordinate 44,769,719 downwards.
AAGCATGTCTATACCCATAGTGGACCCATAGAGAACAGGGACGGACGCTTCAGGTAAAGCGACGAGGTCCAGTAAGGGTGTCTTCGTCTTAGGGAGAGGCCAATTGCCATACAGAAAGGGCACTTTGGGCACCGCACAGAGACCTGCGAGTAAGGAGTCTGTTTGAAAGGTGGGAAAACAGATTTTATCCAAAAAAAAAGGCAGGCGGTTAAGCGGTGCATCAACCTTAGGGAAAAAAGTCTTGGGGTTAAAGCTGGGTGCCTCAAACACAGAGAAAGAAGACAGAGAACTAGAGCTTGGCTTCGGAGTGGAGGTCCCAGGTACCCAGGTCTCACATGATACTGTGGGAGAAGCAATGCAAATTGTTACTGTTTTAAACATAGGGTTTTTAACATCGGTAGCTCCAGGCACCTTTTTGAGAGGTAACCCTAGTTTTGGGACAGGACAGTCAATAGCAAGTACCCCAAGTATTGTGGAAGACACAGAGAAATATAAGTCCATTTTAAAGACGGGATCTTCTGAAAAAAGGGAAAGTTCCAAATGCGATACCCCTGAGTTCGTGGTAGTAGACATACAGTCAGTAGTGGATACCCCGAATACTGTGGGCGAATCAGTGTGAAACAGTATTATTGCAGGAATGGGCATCCCAGACTTAAAGTCATTTTTAATCATCCCGGAGGCTGTGGCATGATCCGTGAGAGAAACTGGGGTAAACTCTCCAACAGACACAAGGGACATCTTGCTTGTTTCAGAATTGGGTCCCTGAGAATCCCTAGTGAGGGCATCAGACTCCATGGGAAACTTAGTGACAAGGGTTTTGGAACTGATTAAAGGAATTGCAGGTATCACAGATTTAATAGGAGAAATACCTTGCAAAGCAGAAATTTTAGTAAAGGTGATAGGCATCACAGATAGGACAGACAGAAGTAAGCTAGGCAAGGTTGCTTCTATAACAGAAGATTTGGCAGCGGCAAAGCTTAACTCAGCGGCTGCTGGAGAACTTTTAACTACAGTGAGAAGGGACTGCAGATTTACAAAGTCAGGGATAAAGGGAGTCTCAAACTTGAAAGCCTGATCCTTCAAAAAGAAGGGCCCTAACTTTAATTGTACTAAGGGAGCAACAGCAGATACGCTGATCTCAGAAGGGGTCACTTGGAAAGGAGCATAACATGTACTGTTCGCTTTAAACCCTAGGATTTGAGAAAAGGAGAACTCAGACAGTGCAAGTGGGGCAACCACGACTGTGCTGGCCTCTGAAGTGGGTATTTGGGAAAGAGTGTCTGGGACATCAGAAACGACAACAGATTCCACGAAAAGGGGTCTATGCTCAGAAGCAGGGGTCTCAGCTCTCTGAGTGACAGACGGGGTAAGTGAAATACCTAGGAGTAGGGATTCTGCGAACAGGTTTAGAGAAACAAACGGCTCCAGAATACTTTTTACTGGAGCCAGTATTATTGCCGAAAGTTCAGGGGGCATAGCCCCGAGAATTTTAGCCGAGTCAGAGGACAAAACGGGTTGATCCTCTGAGGCTAAGGAGGTGTCCCTGACTGACGAACTAAAGGGATCTACCAAGGAAGGTTCACAGGGCTGACCTGCAGGGGTTAACATAGGAAAAACCCCAAGGGTTAAATTACTCTGTACCTGAGAATCAGAGAAATAGAAGCTAGTCTCCGAGAGTGGGGTCATAGGGGGTTCTGCCTCTTGCCCTAGGGACCTATCATTAGACTGCGGAATACTAGGGTTAGCAGTAGGGACCTCACAGAGCAGACTAGCAGGGGTTAATACAGAAAAAACCTCGGAAACAGAGCTTAGAATTTTTGGTTTAGGAAAAGAGGGCAAACAGGATTCATTCTCTGGTGCTAGGGAAGACACACTGACCTGGGGACTGCAGGGATTTACAGTGAGGGACGCATAAGCCTGACTAGCAGGGGTTAAGACCGAAATAACCTCAGGAACTGAATTTAGGGAGGTTAACTCAGGATTAGGGAGCGTGGCAGCTTCTTCCTTAGCGGGCAGCGACAGAGAAATGGTTTGACCATTCTTAGGAGAGAGAGGTACCCCCACAGGTTTAGCAACAGGACTGGCAGCATAGAGATTCTGCCAAGCAGCAGCGTATCTGGCAAGGAGAGGATCCTGTTCTATTATGTGAATATCTAGTGTTGAGGAAAGTACATGGAGTGTATCTTGAGACTGAGCCAACATGAGGAGGGCGCTCTGTTGTACTAGATGAATGTCCAGTGATGAGGCCAGGACGTAGAGTGCCTCTTGGGCGTCGGCCAGTTCCATAGGGTACACGTTATCCCAGGTTATAGGGGAATCAGGAGAGCGAATACAAGCGGCCAGAGACTTTTTTAAGTTCAGGATGCAGTAAGCCTTAATAAAGAGATCACAACGGCATTGTCTTTGCAAAGGGGTTAAACCTTCATAGGTAAACATTTCATCAATCAGGGGTAGTACTTCACACAAATACTGGCCTTCATAGTGGAACTGATACGCAGGCCGGGACATAACTTCAGTTGGTAAATTGCCATCCCCCGCCACGGCGCGGTCCGGTTTTAATGGGCCGAGCATACTGTTACGCCGATGCTCGCCACAAACCGGGACCGGACCGCGGGGCTGAGGTGGGGTTATATAATCACCGACCTTAGTCCACGCAGACTGATCCAGAGTGCGCAGTTCGTAGTCGTACATCGCAGGGTCAGGATTGGAGAAGGCAGCATCGTCGTTAATGAAGCAGGAGTTCGGCAACAGGAAGTCAGGAGTGCCCCGCTTCAGCTTAGGAGCGTGAGTGCGGGGGTGGCTTCTGCGCGAGGAGCGGCCTCGGCCCATGACGCCGATCTCAGCAGGAGGAGACAGCAGGCTGGCCGAAGTTCATCGCAGGGCAGCGTCGGGAAGAACCAACGCTTCAGCGCAGAAGTCCAAGGCAGGCCACTGCAAGAGGATCGCAGCAGGCCGCAGGAAAGGAAGGGTAGCCACTGCTAGGAGGGAATGCAGCAGATACCAGTGCTGGCATCAACGCTTCAGCACAGACGTCCAGGGTAGGCCACTGCAAGGAGATAGCAGCAGGCCAGTGCTGGCAACAACGCTTCAGCACAGACATCCAGGACCAGGCCTCTGGATACTCAGGAACTTGGAAGGTAAGAACGCTAGGAGAGAGGCCTGGGGTGGTTTGTGGCAGAGACAGTAACATAGAGGTAGGAATAGTTATGCTCGGCGCTGGTTCAGAGCCAACGCCTAGAATATAAAGGGCGGAGATCCAATCACAGGAGGAGGGTGTGTTAGAATTCCTCCAATGAAAGAGCACAGGGCAGAAGCTGCAATGAGAGGCAGCTCCTGTGCCATAGATTGCCAGAGGAAGCTTGCAACTGCACAGGTCTGCAAGGCTGCAGTCAAAGCCAGTAGTGGATTCCTTACACTTAGATCATCACATTTATCACTAGCACTTTGTATGTTTTTATTAGATTCCATCACTTTTTTATTAACTCACAATTATTTTTCTTTTGATGCACAATTCTATCTTCAACTTCGTGGCACGGCTATGGGCACATCTTTCGCACCCTCATATGTTAATCTTTTTATGGGGCTGTAGGAGTCTATTTTTATTTTTAGTGATCACAATACCTTTAGACACCAAATTATATTTTACAAACATTATATAGATGACCTCTTATTCATTTGGGATGGGGACCTTATTTAACTTAATACATTTATTCACCAATTAAATATTAATATTTACAATTTAAAATTCACTTTTCAAGAAAATATTAATCACATTTATTTTCTGGATCTCATGCTGTACGTGGATATACAGGGGAACATACAAACTGACATATACAGAAAACCCAATGCCTGTAATTCATATCTAAGAGCAGATAGTAACCATCCAAGATTTCTGAAAAAAGGCATTTTAAAGGGACAGTTTATCAGACTGAAAAGATTATGCCCCACAGATGAGGCCTTTGAAACACAAGCGAGAGATTTAACTTCTAGGTTCAAGGCCAGAGGTTACCAAGAGTCTCATATCAAGGATGCTTTTGATTCAGTCAGGCATTTGGACAGAAAGGATTTTAAACTCAAACCTAAGAGTAATTCCAGACAGAAAGTATTCTAAGATGAGGTTAGAACCCCTTTATTCATCACACAACAAAGCAGACAATCGGATCAAATTAGGTCCATAATACATAAACACTGGGACACGTTAAAATTGGACAGTGATCTCAAAACCATGCTTGATAGTAAACCCAAATTTGTTTTTAGAAAAGCCAAATCCTTAGGGTCTTCTCTTTCACCAAGTCTATTTAATTCCGGGATACAGCAAAGGCGTATACACACTATCCCCAACGGCTTTTTTACATGTGGTCAATGTGTTATATGCAAGTATGCCACTCCCATCAAACAAGTGACTTGTATCTTTCCCAAAACTATACGGAAAATTAAAAAATTTCTGAACTGCAATTCAAGTTATGTGATTTATGTCTTGAGATGTGGGTGTGACAGGGGCTATGTAGGCAGAACTATTAGACCATTAAAACAAAGAATTATGGAACATGTTCGTGCCATTAAAAGACAAGACCTGTCACACCCAGTCTCAAGACATTTCTCCACTTGCCCAAAAGGTACTATTCAGAATTTTTCATTCTCTGGCATAGACCAGATAGAACCCCCAGTACGGGGAGGTGATAGATTACAGATGTTGAACAAGAAGGAGATGTATTGGATTTACACCTTAAACACTTTACACCCATCAGGCATCAATATAGACTGGGAATTTAAACATTTTTTATAGACTGATTATTTTTCATTATCCATCATCATTATATAGGTTTATATAGTATTTTTCCCAGGTGTTGCTTTTCAGGTGTTCTTGATTTTTTATATTAATGTATTTGATTTATTAGTTTTGATTATCAATATACTCCTTCTTGTTCAATATCTTTTTATTATTTGTTGAACAATTTGTTTAACTTAAAATGTATGTGTCTATTATATGCAATGGTATTCCTCCTTCATATTTTGTTTGATGAATTAATATGATGTTGATTTATATACAGTATGTGTCATTCATTAGGCTTTATATGAACAACAAAAAACAAAAAGCACAAAAAACATACAATACAAACAGTGATTCCCTGGCGCACTGACAGATATTAAACCTGACAGAAGAATGCAGTCCCATGAATCAAATGATGATAAAGGATGAGATCCACAGTCCACAATGTCCCGTTCCTTTTAGATTGGAGACTTGTCTGGAAATAAAAACAAAACAACCATTGCGCAGTACCCTATGGTCAGTTCCGTACACCCCCACCGTTGCTAGCTACTTACTTAAAAATAGATAGAAATGGGCCTCAAAAGGTTTCTTTACTCTCCTCACAGTTGGCTCCGACTTATTCCTGCTGCTGGTGACGTGATCCTTACTTCCAGCGTCAGCACCACCATAGACCGAGTGGAAACAAGAATGGGCGCCAATAGTGTGATACCATAAACATTTATTACTAAAATAGCAGGGTAAAAAACATGCACTCACATGCCGTAATGCCCTATGTGTGTCCTACACCATGCCGTCCGCTTACATGGGAGGATGCCGAGGGATTGCAGGAGGAGGCTGGAGTCGGCGTGGGTCCCCGCTTCGTGGCCGCGACTCGAAGCGCCTAGTCTCTCCTCCGATGACGTTCCCCGCCAATCGACCTCTTCTCCTCTCAATGGGTATGCACGTAGCAGCCCGTCCTGAAAGCTCCACCCTACGCGCGTTTCGTGACTCTTCATTACCCCTGAAGAAGTAACGTCAGAGTCACGAAACGCGCGTAGGGTGGAGCTCATTTTGAAGCCAGACGCCGCGGAGGAAGGACCTCCGGGAAAGAAAGAACACCAGGGCGTGGCCGCAGATGGGGAGAAGACCCCGCCCCGCCCCGCTGGAAGGAGATAAAAGAAAGAAGAACACAGATGAAGATGGATTACAGATAGAAGACCCGTGGATTGGTTTGGATTTTTAGTTTAATGTTTATTATTTTCTGGTTTATTATTTTATGAGTTCCTGATCGTGGATTGGTTAGTGAGTAAGCTGCGCAACGGGAGTCGGTGGGGGCAAGTAATGGTAAGTGAACTACAGTAAAGAAATTTATTTTATTTAACGTGTTAATTTTTTCAAAAGGTTTTTTAACAAACATGTGTATTTTTTTTTTTTGTGGTATATCATTTCTTGCCACTGTATGTATGTATGTATATATGTCTAGAGAGATATATACATACAGTACAGTACAGGGTAAGAAATGATGTTGTTTTAAAAGCTGGATTAGATGTGTTTTAAATTATTTTGTGTATGCTGCTACAGTATGCTTTATTGTGAGTTTAAAGTATTTTAAAATTAGATAGATGTATTCCTTGGTATTGTATTGTGTGTTTGAGGAAGGTCAGGGATAGGCTTGGTTTGTAAAGGTTGTATTTTTGTCGGTACTTATATTTTTTCAAAGGCTTAATTGTTCTGCTCTAGGCGTGAATTTGTTAATGGTTTTATTGTTCGGGATCTAGTGTGAATTGTTTAGGGATGTAAATAATGATTGCTAATTGAGTTTTGTTTACTTGCAGAATGTATATGGTGCATAGATATTTAGGCATCATTTATATTGGAATGTAAGTTGTTTAATGGCTTTTCAGAGGTTTAGTGATGATTTAGATTAAGAGATCAGTTATGAATATTAAAGGAAATTGATTTTAATTTAGTGTGTATGTATGGCGAAGTGTTTGGTTGTAGGACAGTGCTTTTGATAACCCTTCTACATTTATATGTACTGTATATTGGTTTATCATGGGTGTGTATATAACGTGTGTGTATATATATATATATATATATATATATATATATATATATATATATATATATATATATATATATATATACTGTATATATATCTCTCTCTCTCTCTCTCTTTCTCTCTGTCTCTCTGTATATATATACAGTATATATATAGTTGCATGATGAAGCCACAGTACAAATTCATGGGTGAGGGTGGGTATCGGGCCTGTGTGGCTTAACCCCTTAATCACCTTTGCGGTTATTATCTGATAAGGTGTTTAAGGGGTTAATTGATATCTGAGTGTAATTGCAATGTATTGGCTTTTGATTTTTGTTTACTTGGTTGTAGGGCAGTATGCTTTTGATAACCCTTCTACATTTATTTGTACTGTATATTGGTTTATCATGGGTGTGTATATAACGTGTGTGTGTGTATATATATATATATATATATATATATATATATATATATCTTTCTCTCTGTCTCTCTGTATATATATAGAGTATATATATATATATAGTTGCATGATGAAGCCACAGTACAAATTCATGGGTGAAGGGTGGGTATCGGGCCTGTGTGGCTTAACCTCTTAATCACCTTTGCGGTTATTATCTGATATGGTGTTTTTTTTTTTTTATAACTTGTATTTTATTATACATAAATGCATGATATACATAAAAAAAAAGACATCAGGTGCATATTTAGCATATCATATACAATAACAAAAGCATAATAAACTCACGTAGTTTTTCGAGCCCTACTTAACCACGTGAGTGGGAATCGTCATGTGTAAGGTACTGGGGTAAATAATAATAAAAAAAAAAAATAAAAAAAAAAAAAAAAAAAAAAAAAAAAAAGGGGGGGGTGGGGGGGGAGGAGGTAAAGGAGGGGGTGGGGGGAGAGGAGAGAGGGAAGGTGTATCCAAGGATAATAATACATCTGCCTCCGGGGAACACCTGGACAGCGTGAGGACTATGTATCAACTAGTGAGGCCTTTCGGTAGAATAAGTGATTGGGCGTAAGGAGTATAAGGTTCTAGGTGTGGGGTAGGTTCTTATGTCCCCAAAGGAGAACGCATTTATTACTATTATAGCCAAATTGTGTTACGCTCCACCCCAGGGATGTCTGTTTGGGCAAGCCAGGGGGCCCAAACTTTTAGATAATTGTCGCCAGTGTCATTAACTAAGCTCGTTAACTTTTCCATCTGGCAGATAAACCAAATACGATTCCGAATCTTTGGGATAATTGGAATATCGGGGCGTTTCCATAGTGCTGCGATCTCGCACCGCGTAGCTAGAGCAAAATGTGCAATTAGTTTATTGTGTGATTTTGATAGGCCCTTTAGGGGTCTGTTCATGAGAAACAGCCACGGGTCTGGGGGAATAGTGAGATCAAATATTCTCTGAATCCAATTTCTGATCTTTTCCCATAGTGGGTATATCAGCGGGCAAGACCACAGCATATGTAACAGGTCAGCTGTTCCTCCACACTGTTTAGGGCACAATGGGGAGGACCCTGGTACAAACTTAGATAATTTGAGTGGGGTGAGGTACCATCTCATAAGAACTTTATATGCGTTCTCCTTCAGTGTGGTGCATATAGAACTTTTTGCGGCTCCTAGGAATATAGCATTCCACTCTTCGTCGTCCAGGGTCTCCCCTAGGTCTCTTTCCCATTGGGTACGAAATGTAGGTGATTGGTGCTTTGAGATTGCAGGCTCGACTACCTCTCTGTATATCGTAGATATGAGTCCCTTAGTGTCGGTTTCTGCCCGACAGAGCTTTTCAAAATTCGTTAATGGGGGGTATGGGGCAAATTTATTATAAAATGATCTGAGCTGGAGGTATTTATGGAATTCAGCGTGGGGAATGTCTTTTTCTAGTCTGAGATGGTCAAAAGATTTACATTTTAGATCATGACCCTCCAGATCTTTGAGTCTAGTATAGCTTTTTTGTTTCCAAATTGAGTGATTATGACCAATAAGACCCGGCGCAAAGCTAGGATTATTCCAAATGGGTGACATCAGGGAATTTGCTGAAGTAAGTGAGTTTTTTAATTTTGATGCTTCCCAAACAGATAAGGAGTTAGTCATTGAGGTAAGCGGTAGAATAGTGTTTTTCCTTGATGTTTTAGGTAGCCAAATCAAATTGTTAAGCTCTAAAGGGGAGCAAGCCGCATGTTCGAGCTCTACCCATCTTTTTAATTTGGGGTCGGAATGCCATTGTATGACCTGGCTTAATTGAGCCGCTTTAAAATATGACAACAGGCAGGGTACCGCTAGGCCACCCGCTAAGGTAGGTCTCTTCATCGATAATTTATTTACTCTCGGTTTTTTACCTCCCCAGATAAAATTAGATATTCCAGACTGAAGTGAGAGTATGTCCTTCAGTTTGAGTGGCACAGGTAATGTCTGGAAGAGGTATAGGATACGGGGAAGTAGATTCATCTTAACGCTGTGAATCCTTCCAATCCAAGAAATCTTCTTGGAAGACCATCTGATTAGGTCTTGTTTTAGAGTCCAGATCAGTTTGGGATAATTTGCTTTATAGATGCTTTTTGCATCTTTGGTGATATAGGTCCCCAGATATTTTATCGAGTTCTTTTGCCAGTTAAAATTGAAATTTAGTTTCAGTAATTTCTCTGTATGTCTAGGGAGGTTGATATTCAGAGCTTCAGATTTGGATTGGTTAATCTTGAAACCTGAGACCTTGGAGAATTTATCTAGTAGGTCAAACAGGTTAGGTAATGACGTAAGGGGTTTGGAGATGATTAATAGGATATCATCAGCATACAGGGCCGCTTTATGTGATTGGGAGTAAACGTTTAACCCTGAGATATCCGGGCTATCTCGAATTCGTGCCGCGAGGGGTTCAATACATAGGGCGAACAGGAGGGGAGATAAAGGGCATCCCTGTCTTGTGCCACTCTGGATTTGAAATGGGACCGAGGGGAAGCCCTGATGTATGACCCTGGCGGTTGGGCCTGAGTATAGTGACATAATCGCTCTACTCACCCGATTTCCGAAGCCAAATGCCGCGAGCGTCTCTTTTAAGTATGGCCAGTCTATCCTATCAAAAGCTTTTTCTGCATCCAGACTTAATAACATGCTTTGTGTGTTATTTTTGTTAGCCAATTCCAACAGATCAATAAATCGTCGGGTGTTATCCGCTGCCTGCCTCCCCTTAACAAAACCGACCTGATCTGGGTGTATTAGTCTGGGTAGGATATGACTTAATCTGTTGGCCAATAATTTTGCATATATTTTGATATCGGTATTAATTAGAGATATTGGCCTATAGCTTTTACAATTTAGCGGATCCTTGCCAGGTTTATGTATAAGTGATATAGACGCCCGCAGCATGTCCCCAGGGATAGGGGCTCCTGCTAAGATAGCATTAAACATTTGGAGCAGCCTCGGAGCAAGTGATTCGGAAAATTTCTTATAGTAAAGCCCCGAAAAGCCATCAGGGCCTGGTGCCTTTGATGGCTTAAGCTCCTTGATGGCCTGCGACACTTCTTCCAATGTGAAGTCAGCGCCCATAGCTTCTCTGTCTAGCTCTGTCAATCTCTCCAGTTTTGAGCTGGCTAAGAAATCTCTCAGTGCGCTGCTCGTGTTTTTATTGTGTGCCACCTTCTTACCGTCGTATAGGGAGCCATAGAATGAACCGAATTCTTCCACTATTTTTTTAGGGTTGGCCGTAAGTACACCCGATTTTAAGCGTATAGCTTGGATTTTAAACTTAGATTGCCTATCCTTCAGTGCGCGCGCCAGCATCGTATCCGGCCTGTTAGCTTTTTCATAAAACTTCCTCTTAGACCAACATAGGGAGTTATCCGCCCGGGAAGTCAATAACATATTTAATTCAATTTTTGTATCTTTAAGTTCCTGTGTCGTAAGTGGATCGGGATTGATCTTATGACTCGCTGAGAGGGAATGCAATTTGGATTGGAGCGTCCGAATTTTGGAATCCCTCACTCGTTTTCTTTTAGCAGTGAGATTAATTATTATGCCCCTTAGCGTTGCTTTATGAGCCTCCCATAAAGTCATATGGGATTCCACAGAGCCTGTGTTTATCTCAAAGAATTGAGTTATTTCTTGACCTATCTTTTCGCAGGTTTCGGGTATTTTAAGAATAGATTCATTAAGTTTCCAGTTTGCGCCTGGTCTACTGGTCTGAATATTGTTGCACCTGAGCTCAATTGGTGCATGGTCAGACCATGAAATATCATGGATCATTGTTTGAGTGACCTTAGGAACCAAGTGGCACGAAACAAAGAGATAATCGATTCTGCTGTATGAGGTATGTGGGTGGGAATAGAAAGTGTAGTCCCTTGTCGTAGGGTGGAGCTCCCTCCATATATCTACTAGTTGAGTATCTTTTAGGGCACTGTGTAGGGAGTTTTGAGCTTTCTTGTTATCGGAATCACTTCCACCTGATCTGTCTAGTGAAGATTGCAGTGTGATATTGAAATCTCCTGCTAATATAATATATCCCTTAGCTACCGAGGCCAATAAGCGGAAGAATTTGTCAAAGAAGGACGCATCCTGTGTACATGGGGCGTAGAGGGAGGCCAATGTGATGGGCTGTTCATGTATGGTTCCTGTTAAAATGATATACTGACCCTCTACGTCTTTTTTGGTTGTCTGTAGCACGAATGGGATTGAGTTACTAAATAAGATGGCTACTCCTCGTTTTTTGACTGATGCTGATGCTGTGTAAAATTGGGAGAAGCCCTTATCTAGGAATTTAGGGGAGTTACTATTACTAAAGTGTGTTTCCTGTAGGAATAACACATCTGCTTGTTTTCTCTTGTAATCCGTAAAGGCAAGCTTCCTTTTGATTGGGCTATTAAAGCCCTTCACATTGTGAGAGATTAATGTTAACGCCATGCTTTACGGTGCAAGAAATTATATGTGTAGTGAACTGTATGCTTACTTGTGATATCATGTCTGAGGTTTCCTTCGGTTGTGTCCATGTCCATCCCGTTGGCAAGATGTTCTGGGTGGGATCCATACGTCCTAGAGAGGGGGGGGTAGGGGAGAGGGTAGGGAAAGGTAGACAAAACAGGGAAAGCGACAAGCGGGCTAAAACGGGAACGGGAAAATAATAATAAAAAGGAAGAAAATGTGAAAAGGTATGAACAAAAAACAAGGGCGTATCTCGGGAGCCCCCGAGAGTAGCCCTTGCGCCCAGAGGACCAGTCTCCTGTGTTGGAGACATCCCACCCTGGGTCTTGGTATCGGTCCCTTAAATCTGGGGACCGAAAAAGGGGACACATGCGCGAGGGAGGGTACTTCCCCCGGCACTTTTTGTAAAGGAAATGCATATTTTGTAGACTGTGACAGTAAACGTGACAGTGATCATAACATAGTGCAACTGATAGCGACAAGTGATTCCTATTTGTAACGTAAACAGTGATGTTAACATTAATAATAACGGGAATAATTGATGGAATAACAGTGACCGTAGGCCGAATAGCCTATATGTTTGTGTACTTATCTAAAGTGAACAGCATCTGAACAACTTTTAACAAACTTTCTTATCCGAATTGAAATAGGTATATATGTATCTGTATACTATCTGCATAAACATTCATGACAGATATGATAATTAAAATAAACAATGTATTTTAGCCGATTAGGTTGTTGTCAGCTATATGTGGTATAATGAAGTACCGGATTAAATATATTGACCTTATCAATAACTGAGTTGACCTATCTGGGCTCAATAACCTATGTACCAAAGCATATGCATACAAAACGTACGGTAATTATAACACGTAGAAAGAGAATACCCGAGGTGTATTGCATATATCTCTTATATACCCTATCCTTCATGTAGATATATACCAACCCACCTGTACCGCATGAATGTGTTGGTGCTGGAGTGTCTCTGATATTGATATGACAATTATGCCGTGATATAGAATATCCTTTTATAGCCTATCTTTGCCACCCAAACTGACGTAAGGTGGGTATCATATTAATACCCTATAGACCCTGTCTAACAATAGATTTATATATATATACATATACATATATATACATACATACACATACACACACACACACATACATACATATATACACACACACATACATACACATACATATACATATAACACATTATGACATGAATATTATAACAATATCTTATATAACATGTATTACCTATATTATATTACAGGTGTCAGGTATACTTTGTATTAGGGGTGCATGCATAGTAGTACATAGAAGACTGACCATATCTAATCTTACTTAACCAGAAGTTGCTCAGCTGCATGGGACTGTATAGGTCTAACTCATTGCTTATGTTGTTCCTAATCCTTGTGTCACTCTAAGTGGGGCAGCGCTTATTAAGGGGTTAATCTTTATTGGACATTGGGGATCTCATGGGGAACAGGGGCATGTTTGGGGAGATCAACGGGGGATGAACACACTCCGGGTGAGTGGACCGAGATCCCAGAGTGGGGAGAGGGACCCGGTCTCCGAGCCTCCCCCTCCGCCTCTCATGGCTTCTGGGGCAATGCCGAGGCTGTCTCCTGCTCTGGGATCGCAGCCACTCTGACGTCATCAATGTGCGGCTGAAGTCTCGCGCGAAGACGGTGCCTGCCGATGACGTCACCTCCTTCGCGCCAAAATCATTGAGGTTCCCGCTCTGCTCAGGGGAGGACCGGGTCAATATGGCTGCCGCGCAAAGTTAGCATGCGGATCCGATCCAGGCAAAAACCGGTAGCTGACAGGATGGGTATGTCGAGGAGACAGCCGGCACTGAGGAGACAGCAGGTATGGACTGGGGTTCACTCCGGGAGATATTTATGGTTGTAGACTTGTATTGCGAGTGTTCAGTTGGGGCCTGAAGCTTTAGGTGCTGCATACTGTTTAGCGTGGGTGGCCCCTGCTTTGTTCCATGAGGGAGAAGGGGGGTTGGTGTTAGCGGATGGGGGGTGTGCTGGACTATGAATGGTTCCAGTGACACCAAGTTTGATAAGGAAGCCCTCTCCGTCCTCTGGATTTTTTAATGTATGAGCAACACCATTTTTAATTGAAAGGAGGGCACAGGGAAACAGCCATCTATATCTGATGCTGTGCTCACGGAGAACTTTTGTTATAGGAGCCAGAGCCTTTCTTTTGATCAGGGTAGCAGGGGCCAAGTCCTGAAATATCTGAAGCTTGACCCCCTCGAACTCCAGTGTCCTAGCTTCCCGGGCAATCCTGCACACCTCCTCCTTGGTGCGGAAATGGTGAAATCTTGCCACTATGTCCCTAGGGGGGTCACCAACCTGAGGTTTTCTACGTAGAGCTCTATGGCAGCGGTCCAGCAGTATCTCAGAGTCTGGCTTATCTGGAAAAAGGTGTTCCAGCCACCTATTGGTAAAGTCCTCAGGATCATTTATATTTTCAGGGACCCCCCGCAGCCTGATGTTGCAACGCCGGTCGCGGTTTTCCGCGTCCTCCGCCTTGTCCTCTAAGAACCTGACTCTGTCATTCAATGCAGTGACTTGGTCGTGAGTTTGAGCTAGGACAGTAGTTGTCTCATCCATTTTGGTTTCAATGGAGTCAGTCCGCTCCCCGAGAGCATCAAGGTCTTTTCTAAGCGCCCAAAGTTCTGTCATAAAGAATTTCTTCATATCTGTGCAGAATGCTTTAAGGTCTTTGCGCCGGACTATCTCTTCATCCCCCTCCTCCTCTATGAGAGGATCCACAACAGGGGCCTTGTCTGATGTCTGCATAGGGATCTCCTTATTTTCGGCTGGGGGTGCTCCATTTTTCTTGAAATAAGTAGTTACCGGTTGGCTTTTGGACCGAGCTGTTTTGCTAATCGGCATCTCTGGTTGTTTATAAATGATGTGCTGTGTAGCGATCAGGTAGAATCACACTTTTGTCGCTTGTAATTCCGTTAATAGTGCCGGTGGGAGAGGAGCTCTGGAATCAAGTCTCCATTCCCTCCAACAGCCAGCAGGTGTCTCCATCTGATATGGTGTTTAAGGGGTTTATTGATATCTGAATGTAATTGCAATGTATTGGCTTTGTATTTGCTATGTATGTTGTGGACAAGACAAGGATTTTGCTGGCAACGGACACTTCGTATTGATGAGGTCAGTAGTACTTTATTTATTTGTATATGCTAGTTAATGTTTTTAATAATGGGCAATTAATCTATTATCCATATCTGGATAATAGTTATTTTGCACATTATTGTACTGTATGTGTTGGGGGGGAGGGTGTATGTATTGAATGTATAGGCCAGGTTTATTTTTTTACATTCAGGGTTTGATTCCGTGGTTTTGCATGGGGCCTCTGGAGACCACCTGTGGGTATCCTCGGGTATCCCAAGGGTATCAGGCTGGTGGTTCCACGGGTGACACATGCGGGGATGATGATGTGTGGTCCCACTTCTGTGGTGGCACCGCGGACCCGTAGTTTGCGGGGATGACGATGTGTGGTCCCACTCCTGTGGGGGCACCGCGGACCCGTAGTGAGCACCCGTGAGTTCCCCAGACCCCCGAGGGAACCACCCGAGGCCCCGCAGACACCTGTGGGTTTGACCCGGGGCTCCCAGACATCCTTGGGCCTACCGTGGAGACCCAATTGTGGCCCACGGTGACCCAAGGAGACCACCTTCACCTTTTTCACGTACACCCATTTTTTACTTTATCCCTAAAATACACAAAAATATTAGTTTCCCACCCGGAAGACCAATCATTTCAGGTATATCATCACGTCAAATCTATCTCAGTTTATCGATCACCACTTACAGCCTTTAGTATGTCAGGCTAAATCTTATCTGCGTGACACTACTCATGTCTTACAGATATTGAGAGGTTTGGATTGGTGGTCGAACTACACATGGGTGACTGCTGATGTAACATCTCTCTACACCACCATTAATCATCTTAAAGGGTGTCAAGCAGTGTCACGCATGTTGGAGTCAGACACTGCCATTTCAACTGTCCGCAAGTCATTCCTGTTAGATAGCATACGTTTTATTTTAACTCATAATTATTTTCAGTTTAATTCACAATATTATTTACAGGTGTGTGGAACGGCGATGGGCACCAGGTTTGCCCCAAGTTATGCCAACCTCTTTATGGACAATTGGGAAGAAGATTTCATTTGGAACAACTGTCCTCTTGGGGCATACCTTGTGCTCTGGCGCCGTTTCAGATGACGTGATTTTTGTTTGGTCTGGTAGTGTAGAACAGTTAGAACAATTTTTTGTTTATTTAAACAGTAATGATAGGGATCTTTTATTTACATTTAACCACAATCCACATCACATAGAATTTTTAGACCTTAAAATCACAGCTGAGAATAACAAACTTCAGACCAAGATGTTTTTCAAATCCGTACAGGCGAATAATTATTTAAGAGCAGACAGCCAACATGATCCAAGTTGGATTCGCAACATCCCTAAGGGACAACTCACACGCCTGAAACGCAACTGCTCCAATCAGGAGGAGTATGCTATCCAGGCGAGAGAGTTAAAAGATAAATTTAAGGCTAGAAAGTATTCAGAAAAACTGCTTTCAGAGGCATCCCAACAGGTAGATCGGATAAATAGAAACAGTCTCCTAGAATATAAAAAATCAGCAAGAGAGAGTGAATTTAATTGTGGTTTAGCCTTTGTAACCCAATACAACGAGATGGCCCCTAAGATTAGACAAATTATAAATAAGCATTGGCCCATTCTTCTGTGTGATAACACGCTAGCACAGTGTCTTCCAGTTAAACCCAAAATCATTTTCACCAAGGCATCCAATTTAAAATCAAGGCTGGCACCTAGTTGCCCCCTGGATCATGGTGAATCTGTGTCAGCAAATGCAATAAAAGGTTTTTTTAAATGTACCAGGTGTACCGCTTGTTCTTATAGTGATAATGCTAAAACATTTAGATCCAATGTGACTTTAAAAACGTATAACATCAAGTCTCAAATTAATTGTCACACTTCATTTGTGATCTATCTACTCGAGTGCCCCTGCGGCCTTCAGTATGTAGGCCGTACAGGGAGGTGCTATCAGAGGAGAGTATATGAGCATATATATAATATAAAGAGAGGTCTCATTACACATAGTGTTTTACACCATTTTTTAATTCATCATAATAAAAATCCGGTTGGGCTTAAGTGCAAGGCCATCGAAAAGGTACAGGCCAGTTGGAGAGGGGCGATAAGCTCAATCAGATCAGTAGACGTGAGTCATACTGGAGGTGGAGGGTTGGTCAGCGCACGGGATTTTGCTCAAACGTAGAGATAAGAGGATAGGAAGATATGGAACACGGTATTAGTGTTTTAGTAATCGAACGGTACAATACAGCCAAAAGAACTTTGGAATTAAAAATGTATGAAAAATATATTTTTAAAATAGCTTAAAACTCTTTGGAATTAAAGAACCTTGGTAATTAAAAGTAAAAATATATAAATATATAAATATATGAAAAAATATATTTCTAAAATAGCTTAAAAATAGATTAGAAAATCCTTAAATAAAATCCTTAAATAAAATTTAAATGGAATTGTGTGTTTTTTTATGAACAGAAGCAGAATATGTGCTATATGTGGATGACTAACAGGGTGTGTTTACATAGCCTGTTGTTGGTCTGAGGTAAAAAGGGGATAATGGGGCTGGTTAGCAGAGTTTAATGTGCAGTCTTTCCTTCACGGAATGCTGCTAAAAACAATAACTTTCTCACCCTCCTGGTGGGGCAGTACGTGAGTTGCTTCTCTCCCGGGGGCCCAAATAGGAAGAAAAGGGCCGAACTCGGTGAGTGAGCAAAATAGAATTTATTAGGTACAGAAAACAAAGTCAAAATAACACTCACGGTACAGCTTTAAAACAGCCCAGCATCAGCCTGATCGTCCGGTGATATTCCTCTCACCAGTACAGCTCCCGTGGTCGCGTCCGACGGCGGGACCGGAAGAGGAGGTCTTACCGGATGTCAGCAGGATGTCAGCAGGCTGGCTGGGTCCTTCAATCAATGGGCTCCGGCAGGGAACAACTAGTTTCGCAATAATGCTTCGTGAGCAAAATCCCGTGCGCTGACCAACCCTCCACCTCCACTGCAACTACAAGAAGATTCCGGGCTTTATCTTCTCTACTGGTCCAGCTGCAGAAAACAACAAGGGCAAGTATACACTACCCTTTCTTTGGTTACACACTACCACACAGGCAACATCACATGCCGTTACAAATAGGGAGCGCCCCAACCTCTTTTCTTTTTGTCAGGTGAGTCATACTGGATCTATGAGCTGAAAACCCTCTCTCCGAATGGCTTAAACATTGATTTTGACCTGGGAGCTTTTTTAAAATGAATATTAATTGTCTTTTATATCAGTATCTGTCTTAGAATTAAATTATCTATTTATATTTTTAATCTTATATTTATGCATAGTATTTTTTAATGTGTAATTATGTGATAATATCTGTTTGATTGATATGTTGTGTCTAGTTTAGGATTTGTGCTTATTTAAGTAGTTAACATCTTCTACTGCAGTTTTAATATATATTAGGTTTGTTGTCATTGTTAGTTTTGTATGTATTAGTGAGGCTGATTGTTTTTAAAGGGCATGACTGACAGTAGCTTTGACCAATCATGTATTAGGTTTTAACATCCAATTGAAACAGTTGTGTCAGTATTTAAGTACTCCATGTCCAGTATCCATTACCCCCTGAAGAAGTGCGCATGCGCACGAAACGCGTTGGGCCGATTTGTCATTTGAGAGTAGCAGAGGACTGGCAAGCACTGCGTGAGTTGTTTGGCGCAGAGAGAGGACACTCGGCGATTTCACCCGCCCCCTGTCAGCGTATTTCCGGATCCGGCTTGACAGACAGCTCTAGGAGCTCCACGAGGGCCGCCAAGCCACGCGGTGTGACGCGCTTCCGGACACGGAGCAGAAGAGAGCCCTGGAGGTCTGAAGAACCGATGGAGCTGTGGCCGGTCACCTCATATTCCTGCACCCCTGCTTATGTTCTGTGGTAGTCCTGTAAGTAGGATTCCGGTTTTACCCACCGGATCCCACGTTTGCTACCTCATTTTATATTGTGATTAATAAATACAGTTTTAGGAATAGTCAGCCTTGCCTGTTATATGTAGTGTCTGTCTTGTCCTGTTAGTCTTGCATGTTTAGTATTTTGCAACTGCACTATGATCTGTTCTCTTTCTCTTTGTTTGTTTTTTCTTCCATGCATTATGTCCACGGAGTTCTACTAACTGAAGTAAAGCTATGAAGGTTCAGATGAAGACATCACGGAAAGAGTATAGAGCTTACACTCGTTTATATGGAGTTCCACTCCTATACTCTGACATTGAGTGCAAGTCATTGGAGAACAATTATCTGCACCCAATCCCTCCTTGCCACCTCACCTGAGGGGCACCGTAATACCTGCCCACTGGGTGGATCTTATTCTAATAGGGGGCTTATTTCCCTAGCCCCCCTCCCACAAGCATGGCATCTGAATGTCTGCTTTGGCCAGGAAACCCTTTGTCCCAGGGTGTGAAACACAACACTTATCATAAAGTACCCAAGTCCTAACTTCCTTTGTCATAGCATACACAAGCAGGGTGGGGGAGCCTTTGATCAGGGGTTTATTGTAGACCACTTGTCTACCTCCCTGAGCATTAACATAACATATGGGCTCTGAGTTTTTATACCAGACCCAAAATACAATTCATACTTTTATATCTTCACATATTAAAATAATCCGTTCTGTGGGTCTGAGCGGGCTGAAATTTGCCAGGTCCTCATGCCGGAAAACCTTTGCCAAAGTGGCCAAGTTTCAGCCATCCACGACCCCCAGAACCGGAGATACAAAAACAAGTTTCAATCTCCTATTCACTTTAATGCAGGATTCTCCTCTATAACTAAAATTAATCTCTGCTTTTCACTCTCCCAATGAAATCAACGGGCTCTGCCGCTATAGGCTTTCAATGGAGCAACTCCGCCATTGAAATCAATGGGCTCCGCCGCTATGGGCTTTCAATGGAGCAACTCCGCCATTGAAGTCAATGGGCTTGCCGCTATAGGCTTTCAATGGAGCAACTCCGCCATTGAAGTCTATAGGAAAACCACAATTTTTTACATTTGCCCCTACTCCGTCTGGTTGATCGGAGAGGGCTGGAAATGACCATGCAGTCATGCCGGAACAGTGACTACATGCGACCCAAATCCCAACCCTCTGGTACTCACAGAACCGGAGATATGGGCTTACACTTTTTACCCTTTCGGTCTTAGCCATTTTGAAGTCACGCGGCTTTCCCCCTATTGGAATCAATATGGCCGGCGCCGCCATAGGAAATGCATGGGCCTGGCGCTGCCATTGGATTCAATGGGACCTCCACTCCGCCATTAGAGTCAATGGCGCAACCTTTGTGGCAAGCGCAACCCTTTACGGGGGTCCTTCATTCCCGGCCCCGGTGGTGGTCGAGTGTGGGGATTCCTAGGGTCTAGGGGCAAAAATAATTTTATTTCTGGGTGCCCTAGAACCTAAGTTTCCCACGTCAATTGTATTTGAACTTGAACTCAGTGTGATCAAAGCTCTCTTTCACATAATGTTTCCGCTCTTGCGGTCTGGGGTTTGGATGGCTGCCAACCCGTTCCTGGAGGTCGGCATCGAGGAATCCCCATTGAAATGAATGGCTCCATTGACTTACAATGGGGAACCGCCGCTCCTCCTCTCGGACGCCACCTGCAGGTCTTCTATCGAAACTGGCCCAAATCGCTGGAATCTCCATACGGTTGCATTGGGCTGCAATGGCGACCTATGGAGAGGTGAAAAATGGAGACTGAAAAGGCGGGAAAATGGAACAAAGGGCTATAAACACTGAATTAACATTAACCCTTTCCCTCCCGCATCAATCCCAATGTATGTGTTGGTGCAAACACTGGAATGGGAACAATACACATTTACAGGGGAATATACATTTGATTGCTGAAGCAGGGTAAAAACACATTACTGGACCGCAGTCCAGTTAACCCCTTGCTTCCCAAGTGAGAGCAGGGGGTGGCCAAATGGGGTGTAACCCCTTTAATACCGGGCCAAACCCCCACTGCCATGACACATGCCCACTAGCACTCCTTTTGACACTTATATACATATAAATATATATATTATGTGGTAATGGTAGGGGTTTCTCAGAGCTTGTTGGGTATCTGATTGCTCCATACATTGCTTGTAAGAAGTTGCTTGTTGTTGTTGTTGTAATAATGCATTATATAATCTATTTCTAAGAACAACAGAAACACTTAAAAGGGCATTTACAATGTCCCATACTGTGTTCCCAGTCTTATTTCTGTGAGTTGTCCAAAGGAATATACTATACTGACACTGTGTAGTTTCCCCAGTTGCCTTATACAGAATTACCCGTAAAACAGATCATACAGTTATTTGGTTCTGGTTGCTGCC
This sequence comes from Ascaphus truei, assembly GCF_040206685.1. NCBI lineage: Eukaryota > Metazoa > Chordata > Amphibia > Anura > Ascaphidae > Ascaphus > Ascaphus truei. The sequence continues at coordinate 44,748,522 of NC_134488.1, read as the reverse complement.
CATCAAGTGCATTATATCCTGGATACAGGGGCTTTACACCTTTAATGTTCTGCAAACCCGTATTACCTTTGCAGTGTGCCTTATCCTGTAACAGCTGGAGAGATCTGGAAGGTACAGAAGTGTCAATCCTTTGCGTGTTTACTTATATATGGACCAATACTGACTAACATGTGCTATGTTTGCTGCAATTCTATACTTTCATTTTGTTTATTTAAAAAAACCCTTGTTATCAAATCAGGGATTTTCAGTGTCTGAATTTGTGCTAAATGTGTGAACTCCGTGGCCTGGGTAACCTCGCGGGTTTGCGGATGTAATTGTTCTCCTGTTTTCTCTCTTGTATCTCTCACCTTCTTATTATTTCTGTCTCTCAAAACTTCACTAATAAACACGCTGACAATCACATGTATCTTGGTTTTCTTTACGTGCATTTTATCATGGATTTGAACGCCTTTTATTTTAATGGCTTATTGAGTTTTGTTCTGTTGATTTACCACAGTTTACTGATGGAGTCAGCTTGACAAACAACATCTGTATGGGCCACAAGTGAAACCTTTGTAACTTGGAAGGACCAATATACAGTATTTATCAAATAATCTGTCACATTATGTTTACTTGTGAATTCCTTGTGTTGCTATTTATTCTCAGGTGCTAGGTTTACTATATGTCTGAAATACACTCTTGGAAACATACACACGTACACACACACTTAATAATATACAGTAGTTAACCCGGACTCATACAAGAAAACTATGACAAACCGTTATCTTCAATCAGTAAATTTAACGTCAGTAGAAAAAATGAATACGAAGTTAAAAACTACTATCAAAACTCAACTAAAGATGTGGCAGAAATGGACACGGAAAAACAATTATCTCCAGAACTGAGGCTTTCCTAGCATCGATAAACGCACGAGGAGGAGATCTAAAATAGCCGCAGGGTGTCTGACGTCATCAACATCCAACAGCTGATTCACATCTCACGACCATTAGGAAAATTCAATGAGAGCCCGCCACGATAGTAAGGCCATGATTATACCAGAAATTGCTCATGAAGCTTCAAAACAATCAAATGCAATGAATACGCACATACCAATCGCGATGATAGCGCCACGATGTGCTGCAAAGCTTCAGTCACACAAAGAGATTTTGTTTTTCACAAGCGATGGCCGCATCACGGGATTGGCACGGCCAATCACAGTGCATCTTAAACAAACCAGAAAGTGATGAACTGGTTATTTCTCCTCTGCAGTAGTGCTACAAATCGCTACAGCATGTGCACATGTACAATAGCGCAGCTACGATGACATCACCGTATCGCTCTGCAGCTCTGCTGTTTCTGGTATAACTGAGGCCTGAAGCATCCTGGTTGCTTAGTAGGTTGTCATGATGATTCAAACCAGGAAGTAAACAACCTTCTTGTTCCTCCAGCAGGATCTCCGATCGCAGATATGCTACATAGAGGAATATACATGAAAAGGTATTAGTCCAAGGGGATATAAATATACAATAACAGATACAATGAGTACCTCATAACTTAACCCTTTACTCAAACAGCTATCTATTCTTAGAGAAAAGTTACCGTAGTATTACACTGTCAACCGATGGATCTACGAATACCATTGTACTCAATTAATTTCTCTAAACAAGGGTATCTACAATCAATCACATAAGAGGAATCGGATAAATGACCATGTGGGAGGATAGAGGTGGGTGAATGCCAATGGAGAATCGGAAAGGATCCCAAACAAGATCTCAAGTCAACGTACTGTAAGTGCAATTTAATGCACATCAGTACCAGCTGATTACAGAGTTCCACCACGGAGGGTAGAAGCACATCAGGGAAACCTACAATAGGGCTACTGGATTCACGACAAGGAGAGAAAGGTGTTTGGCACGAATGCGGGAACCACGCCAGTTGGGAGCAGGACAGAGAGGGTGAAGGTAATATCCAGGGAGCAGTGCTCCGCTGGACAAGGCCAGATTTCCCCCCACAAAGATAGACCCCCGACTCACTGTAGTTTGTGTTTGCTGCATGGAACGGCCTTAGATGTCTGTGGACACTAAAAGGTTAAGTGCCCAGGCATTCAGTACTTTGGGGGTTACACCTGGGAGGTGTTACTGTGTGGTTGCGACCATGCAGGGCCTTGTTATCCGTGTGTTGTGGATTATATGTCAGTAAATACTGTTGTTATATACCCGTGTGTAATTACTGTGTATTTTGGTTCCGGTGAGGGGCTCTTCCCTGTACTCTAAGATCCCTCGCCGGATGCACTGCACCAAGGCAAACAAATGATACCCCAGGCTCCCAGTGATGGAGGCTCAGGCCTTCTGGTAGCCAGACAGGTGACAGCAGTACTGGTAGTTCCCTCAGTAATGGGGAAAGGGGGCTACATATATAAAACATAGTAACAGAAATAAGTGAAGTTGAAAAGAGACCGGTACTGTAACGGGGGACTTATCCCTGTTCAGTAATGTTCCTTTAATCTAGCAGTGTGGTAGTTAATTACTAAACACCACCTGCCTGATTAGATTGTTTACAAAAAGCCTGCCTTTGAGACAGGAAGTGACTCTCTTTAGCTCTGACTGAGAGATGACCTTTGGAGACACCACAATGTCTTGAGTTCTGCCAGCCACACAGCAGAGCTGATTGCAAGACACCCAATAAGACTTCTAAACCTGGATGCTGGTATTTTTCTGTGCACGCACGGGTGCGGTTCCAGGAGAGCAGAGAAGCTTACTCTACAGCTTATAAACAGATAAGACTTTCATTATTAAGAGACTGCTTATATCTGCTTATTTTCATGCTATGTGTTTGGGATGGGAGAAATGCTTAACTAATGGAGATGTGAACTAATTGCAAGGAATTCACTAGAAATTCTCCCAAGTGAATGAAAGCTTTGTTCCCCCCTGTGTTTGGATAATTTCTTGATGAAAAGAAAAAGGCACAATAAAGCCTATTATAATTTCACATTATAACGACTCCAATTGTGTACCTCTGTGAACGTCCGTCTACAGGTACCCTCTGAGTTTTGAAAAAAAAAAAAAAATAATGTCGAAAGTCACATGGGAGACAGAAGCCAAACAAAAAAGAAGTGGAGAAATAGTATATATTATAGTATGCAAGTATAAGTTATTTGACTGAACAAAGGTTAAGACACTGTATGCATTCATAATATAGATACAGTACTTGTTAGTTGCGTTCATGGAAGTTTGTATCTGGTTTCAGGACAGATTTCATGATGTTGCTATAGTAGTATGGAGTTCCAGATGTAATGGGTGGGGTGCGGTAAAACGCACAGCAAAAGAACACCTTTAAAAATAATGCAACTTGATTTATTAGGGGAACATAGTAAAAGGGAGAATCTCAATCACACATTCGATGTGTATCGAATAAATGTGTCTCCTTCACCGCGTTTTGTGTAATGGCGCCTCAAAAAGGGGGAAGAAGTGTCATTACACTGAATGCGATGGGAGGAGTCAACCGATTGAGATAGATGAGGCACCAAGGACATTAGAGACTGAACCACATCACCGGAGTGACAGCAGACACGCACACGGAAATCAGCAGAGGAGATGGCGGGTGGTTGTTAGCTTCAGCACGAGTCTCCCAGGAGCCACCGGAGATATATATCATATGTACATTCACACTTTGTATTTGTAAATGAAATTATCTCCTTTGATATATTATCCTAATAAACCACCATAGGACTTTATATTTTATTTCTGTACAATTATAGATATTTTAGGGAGATCTTATGCCAGACAGCAGGGCTGAAGGGTCTTTTTAATTCTCACTAGCGTATATTTTAATCTTGTGGATATTATTTGTTATAACACTAATCATGTTATAATAATATGTTTTATAATTTTACTCACTGTGCACTTTTACCTGTGACTAACTTATACTAACCCTTAAATTTAATTTATTCATATTTTTTTTATGTAAAATATAACATTTCCCAGAGGATTTTATCCCCATCTCACGTTATCCTACCTTTCGAGGTTGGGCTTGATTAGTGAAACAGATGAGAAAATAAGAATGGCCCAATATTTCCTAAGATAGATACAATTTGTATTTAAAACAATTAACCCTTGCATTATAACACTGGCACCCAGTAGAGGGGATAGGGGCTAGTACTGTAAGAGAATCAAACATACTTGGGATAGATATAAGAATTTCATAAATGTAGCACTGTATACCCCCCCCCCACCCCCTCTGGCAGATTGCACAGCCTGTTTGGAGCAGTAGATCTTGACGTGTCTGCGGTATTGTGGAGACCAGGACAGGTTTGGATTCTTATACTGAAGTTCATCTCGGGTGCTCAGCGCCTCCAGCTGTAGTGGGCTCCAGGATGTACCGGAAATCCGCCCCCACTACTGCGTTCTTCTCCCTCCTGTCCAAGGACTGATACTTAAACAGGAGTGTATGGTTTAACAAGGGTCTTTATTGGCAGGCATGGTAGCAGCCACTGCAGTTCTTAATTGCACCACTGTGTGTGTGTATCAAGGCTCCATCCCTATCTGGATGATGCTTCCCCGATAGGATGGGGTGTTGAGTCACATGGTCCTCTAGGCCTATGCCTGACGGTGGGCCTGCTCATCCTGTCAATGGGAGACACTCACAGCCCATTTGCTTACTCCGAACCCCAAAGTAGGACTGACTACATTTTGATTCTGCCTCTTCCTCAGGATGAAGGGCCGGGACCATGGACTGTACCTATCCCTGATAGGCTGCACATAGACCATGAGTCATCACCGCAATCCTGTCCATCAAAGGAGGAGCACAAGGGGGGACAAGAGCGCACAGATTTAACCTGTTACTGCCTGCAGCTAACCGGACTTACATAACAGATATACTATGGGAAAGAGAGGTACTATGGGTACTATTTACTGTTACATAAATATGATAGAAAGCCAAACAACAAATCGGGTCTGAGGTTTTATAGCAGATAAGAGAATGCACAGACATGATGGGACAAATGATTCTTACAGCATCTGGCGTCAAATGCTGTGTTTCTAGTAACACTTACACATGTAGTAAGTCTTAATGTCTTCTGTGCCATTGCCACGAGCTGTTATGTGACCGTGGGGGTTGTGGCACCAAAGGATTAATGCTGCAGGGGGATACATATATATGTATGTGCTAAACAGAGGGGCTGCAAAGGTCAGGATCCTTTAAAAAAGGCTGTAGGTGTTAATCATTTAGACTTTTATTACTGCTGTAACATATACATGGAAGCGCCCTGCAAATATACATACATACATGGAGTGATAAAAAGTAAAGCTACCTAATTTCCCAAATTGCAGGGGACACTGCTGCTTTGAAGAGGTGTTTGCACTGCAGAGGTCTCTCTCTCACTCTCCCCGCCTGCTAGCGTAAAGCAGACGCATTCAGCTAGCATTATACTCCCACACCATGAAAGCTGCCATCCCACTGGGAAATGATACCCTAATGCAGCGATGCGCAAAGTGGGAGGTGCGCCCATCAAGGGAGACGCTGGATTTGTTGGGGGGGGGGGGAGGGGGCGGTGTGGTGCGGCTTCAGAGGCACCACACTCTTTCCTGAGGCATTTAAATGAAATGCCAGGGGATCGTGTGAAGCCTCGGCAACTCACTTACCAGGATTCCGCAGAGCTGGTAAGACGCGTTGCCATGGCGTGACGTCACACGTCCGTCTCCATTGCAACGGGGTTACGTGACGTCACGCCACATGACCCCGCGGCATCACGCCGTCAAACAAGGTGACAGGGAGCAGGCAGGGGGGGGGCGCAGCTCCAAAATTTGCGCTCTCCTGCCCTAATGTAATGTTAATTAGCAGACATACACCCAGACCTGCCATGTTAATCCCTGCTGCCTTCTGACAAACAATAACACACAATGGTTAATTTTCTCAAATCTTTTAATGACTAAAGAGCTTTAATATCAGGAAGCTGCAGAGAACGTATCTAGCTATTGATTAGCAGTTTTATATGGTTTGAGATGTAAGTTCATACTCAGAACTGCTAAATATTCTAACATGCTCATGTTAATGGGAGGTTTTATGAAACACTGTCAGGATGGTGTAAATGCCGCTGAGGGTTAATTTCCATGCAGTAGAATTAATAAATCATTCCAATTTAGGCTCATATTTATTAAGCAGTCTTCTGCCATTAGACACTTTCCTGCACTGCACTCAATGGACTTGAATAGGCTAAAGGTGTCGTTTAGAGACGTGCAAAGCTTTGCACTATGCATTTGTATGTTTTTGATAACATTTTAACCAAAATTAATTCCTGCAAACCAGGATAATACAGATACCAAGGAAAAATGTTAATCTGTAAATAAAAAATATATTCAAATGATTGAAATTTGCATATTTCCCAGGTATCTCAGCTGTGTTGAGTTTTGATCACAGGTATCTCACCACGTATTGTATAAAAGGACAGTGACTTAATGCATGGCAATTAGCTCACGACCTCTGCGGTGAATAAGAAAGGGACAATTACATATGGTTTGTGACCTTGGGGAAATGCTCTAGTGTCTTAAGACAGAGGAATGCTTAGTAAATATGATGTAAGATGATTGGTTATTAAACCTCCCTTTCCTTGCAAGCCACAAAATACCCAATATGTTTATAGTCTGCCAGGTGAGTATTTAATCTGCTTTTGTATTTCCCAAAACTCTTAATGATATACCCTGTGTCTCTAAGGGCTTTCTTTGCAAACTCCTCATCATAGGTCAGGGCGAAAAACTTGTTTTGGCCAATCGTGTAATATGACATATTGAATGACACAAACAGGATCAGATGGCCTCCCACCTTCAGAAATGATGAAAAAAATGTCAGGTTACTGAGATAACTGTCATAATCTTTGCTAACAGCTTCCAAGTACCAAACACTGATCAGCCCGTCTGCTTGTGGCACCACAACTGGGTCCAATGGGTTGGCTTTGGTGAAATCACATTTCACAACACGTGTGACTGCTCTTCTTAGTTTTTCTTCTTTCTCCTCCCATCCCTCACTGAAAAATAATGAATTATTTCATCAGATACTGTAATTATGTAAAACTTATACATTGCAGAATTACGTCTGGAGCACTATTCCTTTCTTATAACTATAATATGTTTATTTTGACTGTTGGCAACCTGATGCCGACTAAAGCGGGAAAAACTGTACAATATGGAAGGCACTTTATGTCGAGAGACCTGTATAGCCCCTTCTTTGGGAATTACTATTTCAGTTAAGTGGTTAACAGCCTTAATGGGTTAACTGTGTAAAATCAGTCATGTTACTCCCCTCCCCAACATGTGATTTAGGATGATAATAAAGATGGGTTTGCCTCTCCCTAGTTGGTTTTGTGACCTGTGATGTCACTATAGGGAGTATAGAGGTTATATATAGTTCCACCCTATGTTCTAGAGTCAGGTTCTTTAGAGTTTTCACTGGGGTCCTTGCTGTTTCCTGTAAATAGGTGTGTGTTTATAGTAATGTGTATAAACAAGTGTCCTGTCACTGTTTGTTTTTGTCAGTTAGTAACCTGCCCATTAAATAAGCTCCAGATGTCAGGGTTCAAGATCATTCTTACTCTTGAGAAGGAGGAGGTATGCTCTTGCTAGGAAGTATGATCTACAGTATATAGGAGATTTCGGTATAGTAACTCCGGACTATGTTTAGATCGGCCAAACTGGAAGGCTCCTAGTGCAATCTCCTGATCAAATAGGTATGGAAGAAGTATGCAGTACATAGTAGCGTATTACTAATCCAGGAGTCTGAAGTGTATCCCTGAGAGGCCTATTTTATATAGGGAACTAATGACTCTATGCAAGAGACTGCCTGTTTAACCCTTACTATGGGTAACAAGTCTAAGAAACTCCTCAGCGTAGGAGTGACAGTTACCATGGTATGAAAGCCAGAATTATGTTTTTTTGCCACCAGTTTCTGTCAAATAACCAGTATGTACAAACATGAGAAATGCTTATCGCTCTCCATAATTACTTCTAATAACATAAAAACCCATGGTGCATAGGGAATAAATATACATTAGCACAGAAAACTAGTCAGGATGAGAATCCTAGCTAGAAAAGGATTGCACTCTATGGGGACAACATTAGGTGAGACAAAATATGAACCCAAGCTAGTAGCCTAAAGTGGCAAAAGACGCAAAACAAAAAAAAGTTTATTGGCATATAATAGGGAATATACATGTGGAGGAATAGGGTATATGTGTGAAAATATTAAACTTCTCCCCAGCCAATGTGAAGCTGGCTGGCACATTTCCCTAGGCTCGCTGGATGGTGGTCGCGGAGCCTGCTGGGGCTGCCTGGGTTTTAACCCTAGGAAGAAGAATGAAGGACATGAAACTGCGCTGAAGCAGGGATGTCCTGTCCAGAACAATGGAACTACAGAGAAGAGGGATTCTCTGAACTCTCGTAGGGCCAAGCTCCCCCAACAGATAAGAGCTAAGTAATATATTGTTGTGCCTCAGACTGCTCATATGGTTTTCATATAGTATAGAAGTACACGTTTTGGGCTAATAACCAGCTAGAGAGAGCTAGGGAGGGCTGAAGCTGTTGTGTAGTTAGACTCCTTAATAGGAGTAGGTGTTGCTTTTTATGATTTGTTTTGCACTAAAGGGATGGTGGGCCTATTATTGTATTTGTCCTGGAACAAGATTACATATTTTTCTGTCCCCCCTTTGCAGCTCTGACTGCCAGTCAGAAGCCGCCGCCGCCACCATAGCCTAAGCCGAAGTCTTAAAAGAAGCCGCACAACAGGATGGCGGGGAGCAACTTTACAGGTGGAAAATCTCAGAGGATCCAGTTCGACGCACTGAAGACTACGTGAGGAGCTTTCTCAGCGTAAACACCAGCGTTCCATCTCAACAGGACGAGGGTGACATCAAAGATACCGAATACTTGCTCGGTCCATGTGGAGAAGATGTTCCATCAAGGGAACACTCTACCTGGAATAGCCACAGCCGCAACAGTCATCCACACGCCAGCACGCATATGGATGCACTGCAACAGGCTCGCAATCTAGGTATGCCCACTCGGAAAAAAACAGCTTCTCACACTAACCAGCAGTCATCACACTGCCACGCAAGGGAAGAGGCGACCTCAGGGCCCCTCCCGGCACCAACAGCAGAACACGACCAACACACTGATGCATCAGGCCTAACAGACATGGGCAAGTACATGATCCGGCGTGACATGGTGCAGACAGGACTTACCAACTTTGACGACCGTCCTGAGAATTACCGAATATGGAAGTTCACATTCAAGGACGCAATCAAGAATCTGGGCTTTCTCCACAAGGGAAGAACTCAGCCTATTAACCAAATGGCTGGAGAAAGAATCCGTAGAACATGCGAAGAGGCTCAGGGCAATGAATGTGAACCACCACCAAGTAGGTCTTGACTCAAAATACAAAAGGGAAAAGCAAGGCGCCGTCCCCCCTTTCTCATTCTTCTTGAGCTTCATTCGCGAAGCAGCAAGAACAAGAAACGATCCCAGCTTCATCCTAGGCACATCAACTGTACCCAGCATGAGCAGCCTAAAGAATGAAGGACCGGTGACAAGATACAGCAGCACCAGAACGCCTATCTCAGTCCACAGGACAGATGTGTCCCCTGAAACATCAACACGTCCCAATCATTCTACCGCTCCAAGCAGGGAGACAGGGGACCCAAACAGGGAATGCCCAATACACAAGAAGCCACACCCACTTAGCAAGTGCTTTGAGTTCAGGATAAAGTTCATAGACGAACGCAAGAACTAACTCAGAGACTTTGGAGTTTGCTTCAAGTGCTGCGCTTCCACAACCCATCTAGCCAAAGACTAAAGAAGCCATCAAATGTGCAGTGTGCAACAATGACAAGCACATAACATCTCTACATCCAGAGGCGCTGACACTTCACCAACTCAACAACCCTTCCCCCAATGCAAAGCATGGCAAGGAGGAAGGAGAGGAAGAGCCAATATCTGTCACGTCCCAGTGTACCGAGGTTTGCCGAGACAAAAGGTCCTGCTCCAAATTATGCCTTGTCGCAGTACACCCCCAGGAACAACCTGAGAGGGCTATCAGGATGTACGCAATCATCAATGATCAAAGCAACAGATCATTGGCCAAGACGGAATTCTTCAGCTTGTTCAACGCACAATGCCTCACCATATACACTCAGAACCTGTGCAGGACTAACTGAGACAACAGGGAAGAGAGCAGATGGCTACACCATATGTTCAGTGGACAACAGAGTAAAATGGCTCTCCCTACACTCATAGAGTGTAATCACATGTCAGCAAACAGGAACAGGATTCCCAGACCAGACGTGGCACGCCATCACCCACACCTCAGGGGAATAGCCGACCGCATCCTGCCGATAGAGTAAGGCGCCAAGATCTTGCTGCTGCATGGAAGGGACATCCTGAGTGTGCAAAAAGTCAGTGAACAGCGTCACGGACCCTACAATGCCCCATTTGCTCAAAGCCTTGACTTAGGATGGGTGATAATGGGCAACGTGTGCATTGGCAAAGGGCACAAGCCAGACTATGTTGATGCCCGCTGAACAGTGGTAACGGAACCTGGACTCCCACATACTTCTCCAAACCGTGTCTTGGCCATATCCAAGTGACAGGAAGGCCTAGCGAGGATAAGAGACAAGGTCATACCCTAAAAACAACAAAAACACCTTTGCATCAGGGGATGTGACAATTACCTAGGGTGCACAGCGTTCCAGACGACGAAGGACGATAACAAGCAAGCACCATCAACGGAATACAGAGAATTCATACTGTAAGGTTGATGAATAAAAAGCTCCAAAAAGACGAATCAGGCAGTTGGGAGACCCCGCTACCATTCCGTTCACCTAGAAGGCGCCTCCCAAATAACAGAGAACATGCCATCTCTAGGCTCACTTTGCTCCGCCGCAATCTACAAAGGAAACCGGAGACCAAGAATCACATTGTGGCCTTCATACAGAAAATATTCTTTAGCGGACATGCAGAGCGGTGCCCCCACTGAAGGAAGGTGAAGAATGCTGGTACCTCCCATCATTTGGTGTCTACCACCCTCAGAAACCTGGTCAAATCCGGGTAGTGTTCAACTCCAGTGCTCAGCACCAGGGAGTCTCTCTAAACGACATCCTCCGCACTGGATCAGACCTGACAAACAGTCTTCTAGGAGTATTGATCCGCTTCAACAAGGAGCCAATCGCCATAACAGCAGACATCCAACAGATGTTCCACTGCTTCCTTGTGCGAGAAGACACCAGAAATTACCTAAGGTTCCTGTGGTACCAGAATGACGACATAGATGATGAAGTTATAGAGTACAGAATGAAAGTACATGTCTTCGGCAACAGCCCATCACCTTCAGTGGCCGCCTATGGGCTCAGAAGGACGGCCCAAGAAGGAGTAGAAAGGATCAGGAAGTCAACCAAACTAGCGCAATGGCACCACGTGACCACAGACCAAAATCCTGCAGACAATGCTACTAGATCAGTGTCCGCAGAGCATCTACAGAGCACGTTGTAGCTTACAGGACCTATGTTTCTCACGCAACCCGCTGATACACCGTCAACCCCAGCCGATGACTTTGAACGCATAGATCCCGAAAAAGACACGGAGATAAGACCTCAAGCATCCATTCTACTCACAAACTTACTACCCAGAAACATGTTTGGATCACGCCGATTCCATAGCCTCTCAAGGTGGACAGCCCCCCTGCGAGCAATGGTGCAACTTAGACACATAGCCACTTCTTTCTGCCAAATGCTTGATGGCAAAGTTGCCGGCTGCTACAGCTGGCGCTTCTGCAAAAGGTTGCTCACTGTAGACAAAACTACCGGGGTCAAAGAGACTGTCCTCTCACACGTCCAAAAAGAAACAGTTTCAGAGACTTTCACAGAAGGACATAGTGGAGCACTCAGTTAGTCTGAACAGTGCACCCGCCTGGCATTTCTTACCAAAGGGGACCTTGGAGCCAGTGGTACTGGCCGGTATCACATCGTTATGTAGACATGGACTTTTTGTGATGTTATGCATTGTTGTTATGTATTTACATATCTTCCACATAATTCAGTTATAGTGGTATCTCCAGATACCAGACGGGGAGGTTATTAGGAATAGGGCTCAGATACTAAGTGAGGTTAATAGGAATAGGGCTGGAATACTAAGTGAGGTTATTAGGAATAGGGCTCAGATACTAAGTGAGGTTATTAGGAATATTATAAAATATATAAAATAATAATTTATACATTAGAATTTAAATAATAATTTCTAAATTAGTTTCATTACAATGTATTATTTATCAATTAATGCTTAATTTATTTTATAATTTATACATTTAACAATATCATACAGGAATAGGACCCAGGACCTTTCATATGCTAGACAAATGCTATACCACTAACCCACAGCATGTGTGTGATGTCACAGGCTCTAAAAGAATACTTAACATAATGTACACTGAGCAGTTCACTGGCCTGCTGTGGTGAAGCAGGTAAAGCTTTGGTCTGGAAAACGGAAGGTCCTGAATTCGATTCCTGCATGTGTAATATAGAAAATGTATTCATGTTCAACTCCCACAACTCCCTGTGTGTGTCTGAAAGCAATAAAGTATTGAATGTTTAAAGTACAAAAAATTCCACGTGGTGTGTGTCATGTGACCCTCCTCTACGCTCTAGATGGAGAGGAGAGAGAGCAGCAGCAGACAGGAGAGAAGAAATTCAGGTGCCAAAATTTACACGACCACGGTGATAACGCGGTCTCATTCTCGTGGACCCCAGGGACCGCATTATATCGGGTTTCAGATATATATATTAGACGCAAAACGTAGACACCATATAAAGTCCAAGTATATTGGTAAAATAAATGTTGTAATAGGTGATCTTAATATGCTTCTGAAATAAAGAAAGATTCCAATATAGTAAAGTACTGTTTGGTATATTGGTATCACACAATGGTGTAGTGCTACTCACAGTGTAGCAGAAGTTACAGTCATGTCAGATAGCAATCCTATTACAACAGTTATTTTACCAATATACTGGGATTTTATATTTATATACTGTAGTGTCTAGGTTTTGCACCTAATGTTACCTTTTCCATACAGTATCTGCATCTGTAGATTCATGTGCAAATCCATTACATAGTGGCAGCATATACCTGACACAGCTATACATTGATTTTTTTATTGCACATCCTATTATTTTCTCAGAGGATAGAGCAGCGGTGCGCAAAGTGGGGGGCGATTCTTTCGGGGGAGCGCGGGCGCTTGCAGAGGCCCCGAGCTCTTCCCCGAGGTATTAAAATTAAATGCCGGGGGACCGCGTGAGGCCTCTGGAACAAACTTAACGGGATTCAGACGCGTTGGTATGACGCGTCATGTGCGCCATGGTAACGGGGTCACGTCAGGCAGGGGGGCGCAGCTGAAAAAGTTTGTGCTCCCCTGGGATAGAGGATATATATATATATATATATATATATATATATATATATATTACAAACACCCACACAATTTACCTTTTACCCTCAAGCTCACAGACAAACACAGCTGCATGAGAGAGATCCACTGCTCCTGGCTCCTTTTTTAACCATTTTTCTATTTCTCTTATGCTGACATCAGACGATTCTATTATAGTGATCTCTTTGAAGTAATCACTGACTGTCAGCAGATGAGCAGTTGAGGTACCAATGCTGAGATCTATCAGAGTGTCTCCTCTCACATACCCTGCAGCAAAAGGAAAACAATTATACACCAACCTAGCAAGTGGAGAGAGGAGAATATGAACAATGCGTGTTTGCAGGAACCTTAAGGTCAGCCATGAGAATCTGTATTCTAAAGCAGGGGTGCACAAAGTGGGGGGGGGCAGGAGAATTTCCAGGGGGGCGCAGTGGCTGCAGAGGTCCTGCACTCTCCCCCAAAGCACTTAAATTCAATGCCGGGGGGACTGTGCAAGGCCTCTGCAGCTTCTCCTACCGATCGCCATGGTAACCAGCATCAAATGACGCTGTGAGGTCACGTTACCATGGAAACGTGACACCACATGACCCCACTGCGTCATTTAAGCTGGGAGGTAAACAGGCTATTTCATGCCTGTTCTAAAGAATACTGGCCCAGGTGAACTAAGCTCTGTTATATCAGGGCAAATACAGTTAAGATACCTAAATTAGTAACGAACGCTATTTTCCCTGAGTTTTACGCATATCACAAAGGTAAATATATGCAATAAAAATGGCTGTGGTTTAACTCCTTAGCTTAGGCTTAACATCAGGTTAAATTAGCAGTGTCTTGCATTAGTTACAAATAACATGGCTCCCGTAACGCCTGTCTTAGATAATAAAAGGTGATGTTAGTTCCACCCTGAAATATGGGTTCTACTGGAGAACGAGAGCCAGAGTTCTATTTTACTGGGGTCCCAAGTGCAAATATTTTGCAGTATTTTACAATAATGACGTGATACGTTATCAGATTTTACTACAATACCTGAAAATTCAGTATCGCCACATCTTGTGAAGATTACTTAATATTCAATCACTACCTGAACCATCCAAGACACAGCACATAGTGTCTAACACCTCCTTAGGTGTTATTTATTTCCCTCAATGATCTTTCCTGTAAGTATTGGTTCCATTCCAGCTCATGGCTGATCGCCCCATTGGGATAAGGGACGCTATATAATATATTATATATATATATATATATATATATGTATATATATATATATATATATATGCAAATATAGCTGTATGCTCATCTGCATGTCTTAGGCAGGTCTGCAACCCCGCCTTTCCCCATTATCACCCAGCATACAGCACTTCCACTGCAGCAAGGGATTCTGGGAAATGACATGCAAATGAGCACACAGTGTCACTTTTTGCCTCAATAACCATTTTTAACATGGTTCCCTATAGGCTTAAGCTTGCTGGGGAAAGGCGGGGTTGCAGACCTGCCTAAGACATGCAGATGAGCATACAGCTATATTTGCATATTTGCTTTCCTGTGGAGGGTTTTTGTCACTTTTTTTACTCACCATAACTTAACTCAGTATTATGGTTTAGCCTATCCCATAGCCTCTCTTGCATTCCCAGTAAAATCAACCCCACACTGATGAGACCCATCAAGGTCGAAACAGCTGTGTAGCTGAGACTGTGCTCCCTTGGCCTTGAGTCATCGTTCCGGAAGGAACTTAAGACTCATGCTGCGATTAGGGGGGTACGCCATCTCAGGCAGCGGGAGGTGATCAGGAGCGGACAAGGAGAGAGAGATGGTGAAGGGCCGGCGCCTTGTCCTTGGGGGATCGTCCTAACAGACTTAACCCCCTTGCTGCTATAAGGGTGCCGCTCCGGAGCCAAGAAGTGATTGGCGGACAAGGACGAGAGCAAAGGCGTGGACGGCAGATGGTGATGGAGGGGACAACGAAGAACACATTCAGGTTTCTGGTGGAGACGGCCTGGAAAGATCGAGTGGGACGTCGCTTTATCGTGGAGGAGGTGATGAGAGACTTACTCAAGGTGGAGTTTGAAGAAATCTTTTGTTTACTGGAGTACCGGAAGCAAGGGATCTTTGATTTGGCCTTCTTTCAGGAGGCAGACTGCTGGAAGGCGTATAAAAGATGGAAAGAAAGTGCTGGAGATCCAAAGATGCTGGGAATCAGCGTGTTGCCCCAGTTTTTGCTGAGAGAAAGACCGGTGATTGTACAGATGAATAATGCCTTTGTACGGAAGGAAACGATTGTGAGTTTTTTGAAGCACTTTTGTACAGTCGTTAAAGGTGGTGCAGAACAAAGAAATGAATATGGAATGTTCAATGGTGAAAGAAAGTTCTGGGTTTGCCTTGGGCCAGACCCGGAGGGAGTGGGAGGGGTGACCTACCCTCCTGCCAGGTTTTGTTTTGAAGGGAAGGGAGGCGCTCTGTGGTTTCCAGGGCAGCCCCTTGGACTGGGTGACCACTTATATGACAGAGAAATGCAGGTCACTGCAAAGTGTGATATTTCTAAAAGGAGAAACTTTGACAACGGAGACAAACATTTCACGGGTTTTGGTACTGAGAAGCTAATTGGACAAACGGAAAGCCTAAAGGAGAAGGTGAATCAGGAAGAAAAACAAGGAGAACGGACTATGGACTTTTATGAAGAATTTTTGGGGGAGGGGTTGGAGGGAGGTTTTTTTGGAAAGCTAAGTGTTGGGCTGACAGATATGGTGGAAGACGTTTTTTGTCCAGAGGAAGAGGTGTTAGGTGTGGGTGAGAAAGGAAAGGAAGAGGGTAGTGGAAGACAAGTTGATAACAGAGAAGAAGATCAGGATGAAGGGAAGGGGGACAGTATGGGGGAGGAGGAAATCAGTGTGCAGAAGTGGAAACTGAGTCTGAGGGTAGTGGACAGGATAGTGGGGAGGAGGGGGAGGACAGTGGAAATAAGTATAGGGTGACAACAATGGAGGAAGATGAGTTGGGTGCAGGGGAAGAGGAAGAAAATGTAATGAAGGGAGGGGATTTGAGAGAAGGTAAGATTAACGGAAGTTTGAAGAGGTTTTTTGAG
Organism: Ascaphus truei; assembly: GCF_040206685.1. NCBI lineage: Eukaryota > Metazoa > Chordata > Amphibia > Anura > Ascaphidae > Ascaphus > Ascaphus truei. The sequence continues at coordinate 44,732,012 of NC_134488.1, read as the reverse complement.
GAAAAACGGAAGAGAATTATAAAAATGTTTCAGCAGGAATAAGTGATGCAGTTTCGTGGGCTAAAGTTTGCCAGGAGGCAGAAAGGAGTGAAGAGGATGTGAGAAAATTTTAGACGAGTTATATAATATGTTTGTACGGGATAGTAAAGATAGATAGCAAGGGGTGTGTATTATGCCATGGAATGCCTTAAACTGAAAAAATTAAAGGAATGGAGTGTTTTATGTATTGAGTTTTATGAGGCGGATGGTTTTCTTATGTAATGTATGGGTGTTAAAATTTGAAACCAATGCAGTATATTTGGGTACATGGCGACGTTTTCAGAAATTAAGAAACATGAATTTTCTGTTAGGATTAGAATGTATTTTTGTGTGAATTAACAGGGATTTATGATTGCTGGAAAGTTTCTTATTTGTTCTTGAAAATGTATTATTGATTGAAAAGTTTTCTTATTTACTGTTTGTAAATATGTGAATGTGAATAAACATTTAAAAAAAAAAAAAAAAAAAAAAAAAAAAAAACAGCTGTCTGTGGGTGGTTTTCTGGGTATGCACCTTAACCCTGACTGTGCTCAAAGCTGTGACCATGCAGCAAGCTTAAGCCTATAGGGAACCATGTTAAAAATGGTTATTGAGGCAAAAAGTGACACTGTGTGCTCATTTGCATGTCATTTCCCAGAATCCCTTGCTGCAGTGGAAGTGCTGTATGCTGGGTGATAATGGGGAAAGGCGGGGTTGCAGACCTGCCTAAGACATGCAGATGAGCATACAGCTATATTTGCATATTTGCTTTCCTGTGGAGGGTTTTTGTCACTTTTTTTACTCACCATAACTTAACTCAGTATTATGGTTTATATATATATATATATATATATATATATATATATATATATATATATATATATATATATATATATATATATATATATATCCCATTAGGATAGGGGATACCATATAAGATATATTATAATGTTTTAATATGTTTTGACCAATGACATTTCCTTACATGACAGACACATTGATCCAATAAAATGCTTATAATAAATGGTGCATACAGTAATAGATATAATTACAATTATCCTATTTCAATAATACACATACCTGGAGTTAATATTTTAAATAGTTCACGTATAGGATAGTGCAATATTTCCTCTTTAGTATCAGTCTTATCAGCACTAATATATGTTTCTATAAGATTTATAGGATCAAACTCCACATCATGATAGTCTTTATGGGGTGTGGATGCCATTATGAGTCTCCTCACACTTATAGATATCTCTGAGCCGCAAATGTAACTGAGTGTTGTCCAATACCTGGTTGAGATGAAAAATAAATTTGGCAAAGTTTGCAGAGAACCTGCTGTAGATCAAAGTTCCCAAAGCCGGGTGGGTTCTGAAGAAATATAGATTTGTTATAAATTGTAAAAAAAAAACGGGGGAATAATATTTGTTATTTATAGATTCAATTATTTCATTTATAAAGATCCCTAATGTTAGTCCCATCTAGTTTATCACAACCTACAAGGAATACACAGAGAATCTATTACAGCTATTAAATAAATATTAGCAGGGTGAGAACATTTTGGTGACAAGCAATACTCCATTTTATTTTAGATTCAATTTATTTATGATATTTGGGAATATCTAGTGTGTCAAGAGGAGAACTAGTGTTGAATATAAAATATTACCTCTCTTTCTCAAGTAGGTCCTGTAAACTAACCTGAATTAAATCAATCAACTTTCATCATTGTATAGCACTAATGACTGAGATGTTTTTAAATGTGTTATCCTCATATTGTATTAATCTGTGGTAAACGTATTAGCTGAGCTGTAGTTGTACAAAAATAAGCCATTACTGCAATTTTAGGCAATACCAATGTTATGTTGGGTAGCAGAATATATACAGTATGACAAGCGTATGGAGGGAACTGGGGGATATTGGGTGCCACACACTTTTTGAAGACAAGCGAGAGACAAAAAATGTAAAGAAAACAAGATTATTAAACATCACAATTATTAAAGGCTAATGTGAGACTTATGATGACAAATACTTTGTGTTGACTTTACCAAACTTACTGAGTTCTCTACATGATCCAGAAACCAGGATTAAAGTAACAATCACATGTATTATACCTGAAAAATATTAAAAATGAATGCACAAAAATTACAATCAATAAAATATAAACCTCTAAAACTTACAATAAATAAAAAGGAAAAAAAGGAAAAAAGTGAGCAAACTGAAAAAAGTGCAAATGATTTAGATAAGAAACCTCACAACAGACGAGTAACATACAAATATACAGTAAGAACAGTGACATTTCTAATTGGGATAAAACACACAGTATACTGCAGATTAGGAAAACCACAGCAGAAGGTATTACAAATGTTCAGTTATTTCTCTAAGGGAAACCCACAATGGAGCCACATAACTTTCACTGGCTATTAGAGATACCTCATAGCTACTGTATATACACTTACACATAGTTTACTTACCACTTTTACTGTCTTCTGGATAGCCCGGGTCGGTTTAGATGTGGACCTCTAAATTTAGGTTGCTTACAGTACCTCTTGGGTTGTGATTTCTTTTCTTGCCTTAAGGTCACTAATTTGTTGTAATTTAAGGACCTGCATATCAAGGTGAGTGTAGTGGCTGCTGCATTGTATCCACCACCCCTCATTGTTACCATATTGTATTTCAATATGTTCCTGCTCAGTGGGTGGATGACAGGACACAGAGTATAACAAACAAACATGTGATACATGAAGTGTTTATTAGATTATTTAAATCATGAATGTTATATTTGCCAAACATATTCAAGCTTCTGCTTCTGGCAATCAGCTGATCGCTTACTCATTAGATAACTGAGAAAAGAAAGAATCCCTTGAAGCTGCACTGAGAGACACCAAGCAGGATTTAAAAATTATACTTTAATTGATCAAAATGAAATAAAATATTGATGTTGAGGCTAGAGATGAACGTCGCAAAAAGAATAAACCAAAAATTAAAATCAATTAAAAGGAGAAATTTAAGTGGTTAAAAGCTCACTCCATAGAATCTCCCACTCTCAGGGGAACTTGCTTGCGTGCAGTATGATTGTGACAAATTTAATACAGAGTGCTTTTCCTGGTAATGTACAGGTTAATAAAAGCTTCAATCAGACTTGGAACTGTGCAACTAATTTTGACAGATTTATAATAAATCATTCTTCCTGGCAATGCACAGGTTATTAAGAATTTATATTAGTGTTAGGGACCCTTGAGATGTGGTCTACCGTCTAGTGGCTCAGGGGCTTACAACATTTTGGCCAAAATGTTAAACTAAAAGACCATTTTATTTAATAGATTTCTAGACAAACATATTTAGGCACTGTACCGTGTATAAGTTTCACTGGATGTGCACTGAGCTCTGTCTGTGTTTCATGTTCTGTCTCTGGTTTTAATATGTCACCAATAGTACTGATTAATTATATTATACCCTTGTATTAAATATAATTAGGGTGAAAGGCCAACTAATACGAACACACGTCTATGGTGAGAATCAATATAGTGTGCAGGCAGATATACCAATCCCTGCTGAATACATATCAGGGGTAACATCTTGGTTATAGGTGGTAAATCAGCTTTGGCACAATGCAGAGTCTATTTAATTATCCTCCTCCAGGTATGCAGCATAGAGAGCAGACAGACTATAAATTGGTCTGACTCTTTTTGATAGGACGAATACAAATTATAAGATATCTTATAGTGTTTTTAAATGTTTTGACCCATGACATTTCCTTTTATGAACAGAAACATTGGTCCAATAAAATGTTTATATTACATTTTTCTAAATCATAATTAAATTGCTGCATAAATGATAATATTCAACCACTATTTCAAAAATACACATACCTGGAGTTAATAAGTTAAATAGTTCACATAAAGGATAGGGTAACTATGGGAATTTGAGAAAAGTAGACCGGGTGGAATAGTGCAGCATTGAACATTGAGCGGAGAGGGAGACTTGCATCCGCGTGTGCATGCGCAACCCAGGAAATACACACAGACTCTGTGGGGAACTTTGCCTATACAGCAACGGTGTGAATGACGCTCTGCCTGAGCAGGGACACCAGTGGAGGTGGGACCAGAGTAACGGCACTCACGACGGTAGTGCCTGAAATTTGGGGAAATATCTTGGATGTCTTGCCTTGAGGTCTGCCAATCAATGCAGAAATTAACCACAACGCAATCTTGAATCCTGCTTGTTGTATCTAGGATTCTAATTTTTCCCTACCGGAGCAGTGTACTATCAGTCTCAACACCCTGTAAATGAAATATTTGCATTTCAGTTTATATTTTTTATTAAACTAGTCATTTATTGAATTAATTTCTAGACCATCATTTAGGTGTTGTATTATTATATGTTAGTTTAAATCAGTTTGTTACACTGTTAGTGTTTGTGTTACAGTATATGTGTATTCTGTGTTATATGCATATTGTCTTATCACCAGTTGTACATGTAAACACTATGATCATTTTTTTTGTTTATTTCCACATATTGTGAGACACCTTCAAGGGACATCTTAAAGCCCCCAAGTCAATGGGACTAGACGTTTTTTATGGTCAGATAAAATCTTTTATTTGGATCGATTGATTTATTTGAATTATTATTGATAGGCGCTGGATTATTTTGTTATTTATATTGTGTTTGATCTGATTGATTTCCTGGCAGCCTTACTTATAGTATATATATATATATACAGTGTTCAACAAACCTATACATTTGCACGCCCCGGGCGAGTGGATTTAACATTGTGGCGAGCTCCTATTGGCCCAAGCAGCACACGTGTGGTACAAGGTGGTGAGTAGATTTTTTTGTTCGGCGAGTAGATTTTTGGGTGATTTGTCGACCACTGTGTATATATATATATATATATATATATATATATATATATATATATATATATATATATATATATATATATATATGCATATGCAAATAGAATGACCTAGGCGCAAATGGAGACAAGAAAAATAAACATAGGGTAGTATGTTCAGACAAAATAAACCGCCAGAAGGTATGATATGCACTAACAGCGTATAGGATAAAATCAAGCCTTGTATCCACTCTGGGATCTGGAACAGTTATGTGATGAATCTGGAACAGCTGGTCATCCACAGCAGTTGTAATCTCAAGCATAGATTCACATGCAGGAAGAGAGGTAAAACACAAATAGTGTAACACAGTTTATTAAAATTGGTAATAAAAATAACTATAAGTAAAAAACTCACATTCTGTGAGATATCATAAAACTTATGAGAATTCTGAGCATCTCACACTCAATAGAAAAGGATAGTAACCCTTTGCAGATTTCTTCAACAGTCCTTGGTATGTAGATTAGTAACCATTAGGGAAATGCTCCTGGTTATATATAGCAAACACACTGGGTGTCTCTATTGCTCCACACAGTCTCTTAATGTTTGTTGTCTCTCTCCATTATTGTCAACCTAATTAGGTCTTTCCAACTGCACCTAATGTGCACATAGTACTCACGGTACTTTGATATAGGTGCAGTCCGGATTCACACTTAGTGCACTGTTATTGTATTCCCACGAAGAGTCCTCAGTATTCCTTTGGTCACCCACGGCTCCTGGGGATGCTCCGTACCACGTGACAACGCGGTGACGTCACTCCCTCTCGCGAGAGTTCGTCTGGTAGGCTGTGGGAGCCTAGTTTACAGTGAACACATGATACGTAGTAGACTCAGTAGAAGCAGCAGACATCAGCCAAGAGGTGCCGGTGGCCGCCTATCCCAGTATTTGCCTGCGGTGAGATCGGCAGTGCAGAGGATCGAGGCCCTGCTCCCACAGCCTACCAGACGAACTCTCGCGAGAGGGAGTGACGTCACCGCGTTGTCATGTGGTACGGAGCATCCCCAGGAGCCGTGGGTGAACAAAGGAATACTGAGGACTCTTCGTGGGAATACAATAACAGTGCACTAAGTGTGAATCCGGACTGCACCTATATCAAAGTACCGTGAGTACTATGTGCACATTAGGTGCAGTGGGAAAGACCTAATTAGGTTGACAATAACAGAGAGAGACAACAAACATTAAGAGACTGTGTGGAGCAATAGAGACACCCAGTGTGTTTGCTATATATAACCAGGAGCATTTCCGTAATGGTTACTAATCTACTGTTACGCCGAAGTAGCCCGCAGACCAGACCTGTCCCTAGAACTGAGGTGGCAGGTATGAATACACACACCGACAGAGCGAGGGACGTGTCCGGGTTGTGGTATTAGATGGTGCCAGGCCAGATGGGGTGTATTGCAAGAATACTTGCCGATAGCGTTTTCCCAGGAGAATGGTCGTTGCCGTTGCCGAGATCAGGGGTAGGAGATGTATGGAGGAATCGAGATGAGTGCCGAGGTCGAAGGGAGCCAGAAGGTACTTAAACAGGAACAATCCGAAGTCGAGAGCCAAAGGGGGTAGTCTGCCAAGCCGCGTCTAAACCGAGAGAATCAAAGAACAAGCACTGTGAAACACCCATACAAAAACTATGACGAGCGAGGAAGCACAGTACAGAGAGGGTATATAAAGCTGCAACAGCCAACCAGGAAAGGGGGCGTGCCTGGAGGAGCCCAGGGAGCTTCAGTGCATTGGCTGCTGTTCTTAGAGCTCAGGTGACATTCAGCAAGAGCCAGATTGTAACCATGCGGTGTTTGGGGGTGGAGCCTGAGTGGGGATAAGTTCAAGGGCTTTTGTGTGTTCACTGTAAGTCCAACGTGTGCATGAGAGGAAGCAACGTGGGGTGCGCACGTGCGTGCGGGGCGGCGATTCCACGCCGACGGCTGCGGCGCAGAGCGAGGAGGAAGAACCTCGTGGAGCGTCCCACCATGCCGAGGGGTAAGTGATGAAGCTGAAGGGGGCTTGCGTGGTTGTAGTGGAAGGGTCTGAGCAGTGTAAGGAGAGAGCCGTGAGCTCCGCCTGAGATGCTTTGTGCTCACATTCCTAACAGTACCCCCCTCTTCAGGATCGGCCTCAGGACGATCCAAAAACGGCTTGTCTGGAAATTTCCTCCTAAAAGTCTTCAGGAGGCTGGGTGCATGGATGTCTTTGAGCGGAACCCAAGACCTCTCCTCGGGTCTGAAACCCCTCCAGTGGACCAAAAACTGAAGCTGCCCCCTGGAGATGCGGGAGTCCAGTAAGGCTTGTACCTCGTATTCCTCGTTATTGAGTACCGTGACTGGATCTGGCTTGCTGGTCTGTTTAGGAAAGAAACGATTGGCAATGTGGGGTTTTAATAGCGAGGTATGAAAAACGTCTGGGATCCTCATGGAGGGTGGTAGTTTAAGACGAAACGCAACTGGGTTAATCTGCTCCATGACGGGAAAGGGTACCAAAAATCTAGGTGCCAGTTTAGGGGAAGGGACTCTCAAGCGGATGTTTCTTGACGAGAGCCATACTAAATCCCCTGGCTTGTAGTTGGGTGCCGGCCGACGGTGGCGATTGGCCTGAAGTCTAGCAGTATCGGCGGCCTTCTGGAGAGACTTTTGTACCTTGGACCAAATGTCTTGGAGAGTGGAAATCCGTTCGTCTACCGCCGGTACCCCAGAAGCCAGATTAGAAATGGGTAGGCAGGGAGGGTGAAACCCATAATTGACAAAAAATGGAGATTCTCGGGTGGATTCACTTCGGGCCGAATTGACCGTGTACTCTGCCCACGGGAGGAGTTGGGACCAATCATCCTGGGAATCGGAGATGAAACATCTGAGGTATTTCTCCAGCGACTGGTTAGTTCTCTCCTTCTGTCCATTGGACTGGGGGTGGTATGCAGAGGAGAAGGAAGAGACAATTCCCAGTCTCTTAGTGAAGGTCCTCCAGAACTTGGAGACGAACTGGGATCCTCTGTCAGAGACAATGGAAGACGGAATGCCATGGATCCTAAAGATATGCTCGGAGAAAATGTCTGCTAGGGCGGGAGAGGAGGGCAGTCCCTTGAGGGGGATGAAGTGGGCCATCTTCGAAAACCTGTCTACGACAACTAAAATGGTGTTGAAGCCCCTAGACCTAGGGAGGTCGACTATGAAATCCATGGAGATATGGGACCATGGACGAGCAGGCACTGGCAATGGGAGGAGAAGTCCCTGAGGTCTCTGTGGAAGTGTCTTGTTCTGGGTGCATACAGGACAAGCGCGAGTGTATTCCGCAATGTCTTTAGACATACTGGGCCACCAAAAGTTCCGACGAATTAAGTCTAACGTCCTTCTGAAACCTGGGTGACCTGCAGTTTTAGAAGAGTGTCCCCAATCTAGGACCTCTGGAATGAATCTGGGCGAGACGAAGAGCCTGTTAGAGGGGATCGCCGTGTTTGAAGGGATCTGTTGCTGGTCCCTTTTGATCTTGTCTAGCAATTTGAAGGTAGAAGTAGCCAAAATTCTCTCGGGAGGTAGGATAGGTTCCAAAGCTGCCTCAGGCCTGTCTTCCGAGGAGTATTGTCTGGACAACGCATCTGCCTTCACGTTCTTCGTTCCCGGGATATAGGATAGATGATAGTTGAAGCGAGAAAAAAAGAGCGCCCAGCGAGCTTGTCGAGGACCGAGGCGACGTGCACCTTCGATATAAAGTAAATTTTTGTGGTCCGTTAAAATAGAAAATGGCTCCCTTGACCCTTCCAACAGATGTCTCCACTCTTGTAGTGCCATTTTAACGGCCAATAATTCTCTGTTGCCGACGTCATAATTCCTCTCGGCGGAGGAAAATTTCTTAGAGAAATACGCACAAGGGGGAAGTTTATCCTTGGGCGAGTACCTCTGTGATAGTACAGCCCCTGCACCGCAGTCCGATGCGTCAACTTCTATGACAAAGGGAAGATCTGTGTTGGGGTGGCGCAGGATCGGTGCTGTGACGAATGCCTCTTTAAGGGCCTGGAAGGCGGAGATTGCTTCGGCGGACCAGGCAGAAGGATCAGCCCCTTTCCTAGTCAACGCCGTGATGGGGGCCACTAGAGTGGAGAAATTGCGAATGAACTTCCGATAGTAGTTCGCAAATCCTAAAAAGCGCTGGATAGCCTTGAGAGTCTCTGGTCTGGGCCATTCCGTAACTGCCTGGAGTTTACCTGGATCCATCAAAAAGCCTTCGTCCGAAATAATGTAGCCCAGAAATTGGGTAGAGCGTTGATGGAAGGTACACTTCTCTAGTTTGGCATACAGGTGATGTTTGAGTAGACGTGAGAGGGCGTACGAGGTGTGATGAATGTGATCCTGAAGATTTTTGGAGAAGATCAAAATGTCATCTAAATAGACAATGACAAAGATGTTGAGCACCTCACGAAATACGTCATTAATAAAGTCCTGAAAGACAGCCGGGGCGTTACATAAACCAAAAGGCATGACGAGGTACTCATAATGCCCACAGCGGGTGTTGAAGGCCGTCTTCCACTCGTCGCCCTGCCTGATGCGGACCAAGTTATAAGCCCCACGGAAATCCAATTTGGAAAATATTTTAGCCCCACGTAGTTTATCGAAGAGTTCCGTGATCAAGGGGAGAGGATAGCAGTTCTTGATGGTGATACAGTTCAAGCCCCGGTAAGCAATACATGGCCTCAGAGTACCATCCTTTTTCTTCACGAAGAAGAACCCTGCTCCCGCCGGGGAACTGGAGGGCCGTATGAATCCTTTCTCAAGATTCTCCTTTATGTAGTCTTCCATGGCTTGAGACTCAGGTATCGACAATGGGTAAGTCTTGGACTTGGGCAAGGTGTATCCTGGGACCAAATCGATGGGGCAATCGTAGGACCGATGAGGAGGCAATTGTTCTGAGCGGACCTTGTTAAAGACCTCATAGAAAGGGTGATACACAGGGGGAAGAATGGAGTCCTGAGTCATTGTGTTAGCCAAGAGTTTGGGAGACTTCCCTGACCTCGGTTTCCAGGTGATGGGGGTAGCTGAGACCCAGTCAATTGGAGGGTTGTTCTTCTGCAACCAAGGTAGGCCGAGGGTTACTGGCGTACCTGGGGCCTGGATGGCGTGAAGTACCAGGGTCTCGCTGTGGGAGTAGGTAGATAGCAGGAGAGGTACGGTCTGTAGCGAGATTAAGGGTGGAGACAGCGAACAACCATCAATCCCAACCAAGGCAATAGGTTGGGCCTTCTTCACCAAAGGTATCCGGTTCTGTTTAGCGAAATCGAGGTCTACAAAGTTTCCTCAAGCACCGGAGTCGATAAAGGCAGCAGTAGATGTGCGAAACTCAGCGCCTGCGAGAGAGATAGGAATCGTAAGTTTCTTAGGCAGTGCCTCCTTGGGGAGGGGACGAGGAGAGATAACACCCAGTGAGAGCCCCTCCATACTCACTGAGTGTTCCCATTTCCCAGACGCAAAGGGCATGCACGGACCAGATGTTCAGGGGATCCACAGTAGAAACAGAGTCCGCCGGCGTAGCGGTGTTGTCGTAGTGGATTCCGGATCTGTTGCACCCCTAATTGCATTGGCTCGGGAGGCTCCAGTGCCAGCTGCTGTGAAGGAGGTGGTCTAGGAACCAGAGGAGAGTTGGGGAAGGGTGCTTGGAAGGTTAGTGGCCGGGCATTCTGACGCTCCGAGCGTCGTACCTGGATGCGTTGATCAATACGTACGGCCAAGTCAATGAGCGCCTCCAATTGGTCTGGCCTGGGTTGCCGAGCAAGCTCGTCCTTGATGGACTCCGAGAGACCTTGCCAGAAACGGAGACGAGCGGCTCTTGTCCCCAGTTCGTCTCGGCGGCGAGCGTGCGAAATTCCACTGCATACTGTGTCACCGATCTTCGCCCCTGAGTTATCTGCAGGAGGGAAACAGACGCCATCTCCCGGCGTGCAGGGGAATCAACGACTTGTCGGAACTAACCCTTGAAGGCTAGGTAGTCTTGTGTCAGGTCCGGGTGCAACTCCCAGACTGGCGAGGCCCATGCCAGCGCGCTGCCCGTCAGTTGGTTGTACACGTAGGCTACCTTCTTCCGGCCGGTGTCGTACTGAAGGGGTGCCATTTCAAATTGAACCTCACACTGGTTAAGGAAATCTCGGCACTCCTGCGGGTTGCCAACGTACGGCTTGGGAGGCGGTATCTTCACGTCCTGACTGCTGGGTCTGACTGGTTCTGCAGCCTGTGGAGGAGAAAGAGGAACAGGTGCTTCCGGTACCAGAGCCGAAAGTTTAGCCATTTTGCGTGTTAGGACCACAATCTGATCAGCCATGGCCTGGTTTTGCTGTATCAGCGCAGAGATTGCTTGCCTCAGTTCGGCCTGGTCTGCGTCTTGTGGGCTCGTCATAATGTTACGCCGAAGTAGCCCGCAGACCAGACCTGTCCCTATAACTGAGGTGGCAGGTATGAATACACACACCGACAGAGCGAGGGACGTGTCCGGGTTGTGGTATTAGATGGTGCCAGGCCAGATGGGGTGTATTGCGAGAATACTTGCCGATACCGTTTTCCCAGGAGAATGGTCGTTGCCGTTGCCGAGATCAGGGGTAGGAGATGTATGGAGGAATCGAGATGAGTGCCGAGGTCGAAGGGAGCCAGAAGGTACTTAAACAGGAACAATCCGAAGTCGAGAGCCAAAGGGGGTAGTCTGCCAAGCCGCGTCTAAACCGAGAGAATCAAAGAACAAGCACTGTGAAACACCCATACAAAAACTAGGACGAGCGAGGAAGCACAGTACAGAGAGGCTGCTGTTCTTAGAGCTCAGGTGACACTCAGCAAGAGCCAGATTGTAACCATGCGGTGTTTGGGGGCGCAGCCTGAGTGGGGTTAAGTTCAAGGGCTTTTGTGTGTGCACTGTAAGTCCAACGTGTGCATGAGAGGAAGCAACGTGGGGTGCGCACGTGCGTGCGGGGCGGCGATTCCGCGCCGACGGCTGCGGCGCAGAGCGAGGAGGAAGAACCTCATGGAGCGTCCCACCATGCCGAGGGGTAAGTGATGAAGCTGAAGGGGGCTTGCGTGGTTGTAGTGGAAGGGTCTGAGCAGTGTAAGGAGAGAGCCGTGAGCTCCGCCTGAGACGCTGTGTGCTCACATTCCTAACATCTACATACCAAGGACTGTTGAAGAAATCTGCAAAGGGTTACTATCCTTTTTTATTGAGTGTGAGATGCTCAGAATTCTCATAAGTTTTATGATATCTCACAGAATGTGAGTTTTTTACTTATAGTTATTTTTATTACCAATTTTAATAAACTGTGTTACACTATTTGTGTTTTACCTCTCTTCCTGCATGTGAATCTATGCTTGAGATTACAACTGCTGTGGATGACCAGCTGTTCCAGATTCATCACATAACTGTTCCAGATCCCAGAGTGGATACAAGGCTTGATTTTATCCTATACGCTGTGAGTGCATATCATACCTTCTGGCGGTTTATTTTGTCTGAACATACTACCCTATGTTTATTTTTCTTGTCTCCATTTGCGCCTAGGTCATTCTATTTGCATATGCATATATATATATATATATATATATATATATATATATATATATACACAGTGGTCGACAAATCACCCAAAAATCTACTCGCCGAACAAAAAAATCTACTCACCACCTTGTACCACACGTGTGCTGCTTGGGCCAATAGGAGCTCGCCACAATGTTAAATCCACTCGCCCGGGGCGTGCAAATGTATAGGTTTGTTGAACACTGTATATATATATATATACTATAAGTAAGGCTGCCAGGAAATCAATCAGATCAAACACAATATAAATAACAAAATAATCCAGCGCCTATCAATAATAATTCAAATAAATCAATCGATCCAAATAAAAGATTTTATCTGACCATAAAAAACGTCTAGTCCCATTGACTTGGGGGCTTTAAGATGTCCCTTGAAGGTGTCTCACAATATGTGGAAATAAACAAAAAAAATGATCATAGTGTTTACATGTACAACTGGTGATAAGACAATATGCATATAACACAGAATACACATATGCGCCTAGGTCATTCTCTTTGCACATTTCGTTACCAGCCCGTGGAGCGGTAGACCTTTTGGCTGCAGACTGAGTCAGGGAAAGTTAGACTGTAAGGGTGTATACCCTCCATTATATGTGGTAATTATTTCATTTACTAATTTCAGTGTGGTTGCGCTTATTGTATTTCTGTCTCATATATATATATATATATATATAAATATATATATATATATATATATATATATATATATATATATATATATATATATATATACGTTTTGTGGGTATACACTTGTAGTGTCTAGGTTACACTAGTAATTACTTAATATTGCAATAGCGCTATATGCACAATTCTTTTTTCACATAGAGGATAGTTCCTCTTTAGTATTAGTCTTTTCAGCACCTGCATATGTTTCTATTAGATTTTTAGCTTCAAACTCCTTATCATGATAGTATTTATGTACCTGGGCTGGTGGGAAGCCACCATTGTCTTCATAGAAGATAACGTCATGTATACTGAATACATAGATCTGTGGCTCAGATTTATTGACGATATTCTCTTGATTTGGAGTGGCCCAGTGAATCTATTGCTTGAATTTATTGGTAAATTGAATATCAATGCTCTTAATTTGCGCTTGACCTCTGATCATAGCCAATCTATGGTTACTTTCTTGGATCAAAACATCACAGAAGATTCAGCAAATGTGATTCAAACTACAGTGTTTAGAAAACCCACCTCTACTAACAACTTGTTATTAGCAAGAAGTCAACATCCAGACTCCTTGATAAGGGGGATACCGACTGGCCAATATTTGCGCCTAAGAAGAAATTTCTCCACTCTGAAGGACTTTAAAAAACAATCCAAGGATCTAAAAAACAGATTCCTTGAGAGAGGTTATTCTTTAAAGAATTTACAGAGGGCATACAACAGGGCGTTGAAGTGCGAAAGGGACACCTTACTAATTCCCAATACAAAAGTTAAAGACACACAAATTAGATGCATTGGGACTTATAGTAACAGATGGTCTGACATTAAGAAATTATTCTCTCAACATTGGCATATCTTGAGATCAGACAGCGACTTAGCGTTAGTGCTGAATGAGACACCAAGTATCACAAGTAGAAGATCAAAAAATCTCAAAGATGATCTTGTACACAGTCACCACCCAAAAAAGACATCTACAACATGTTTACCAAATCCTCCTAAAGGCTGTTTTGCCTGTGGCAGTTGCAAGGCATGTCAGTATATGCAGACCACTAAAATGTTTGAAAATCATGATCAATCAAAGAAATTTGAGATAAAACATTTTATTAATTGTAAAAGCTTTAATGTAGTATATCTCATTAACTGTACATGTGGTCTAAGATACGTAGTAAAAACAATACGTGAACTACGTCCTCCGATCGGGGCTTCCCCCTCCCCTCTCCGGGTCCACCGGGTCCCCCGGAGCCCCCCACCGCCATCCCCCACATTAGAGGAAGCCAGGGCTCCCTCGATGACGTGCGGCACGCTGAGGGAAAAAAACGAGAAAACCGGGAAACCACCCGGCTTGCGGCTCTAGCCGCATGAGAATAAAGTGTGTCGCCACTGTATATCCACATGGTTTAAATGAGGGATTTACCTTTACTCCTTTCATTTAATATTTTATTCCATCTCTGCAGTTCAGTTCCTATGCTAGATTGCCATTCATCATTACAATATCTCCTCTTACATACTATTTTTCTCCTCTGTGTAGCATAAGGACAGATCCTGTCGTTTTAACTATACATATTTCTCAGAATAGGGCAATTTGTCCACACTGACAATCAGTGCTGCAATTTTGTTTACTTTAACTCTCCACAACAGTCGGTCATAATTTGGCCAGAATGTATTCAGCATCAGTATGGCACTGCAATATTGTGCAAAGCAATGTATATATTTATATATTTCTCTATAAGCAATACTTGTATTTAATTAAAGATAGTTGATTTGTTTTTAGTGATTATATTTTGAAGGGTTAATTTTCATGGGATCAACCTACAGAGATGTTGTCAACATGATTGTGGGATTAGTTTTGCATGTCAGCCTTCATAAGCGCTGTATGTCATTTTGCGCAACCCACATCATTGTCTGGAGGGTTGTATTGTCCATGCCATGTTGAATAACCCAAACAGGATCAGATGCCCTCCTCCCACCTTCAGAAATTATGACATTTTTTTCAGGTTACTTAGATAACTGTCATGATCTTTGCTAATAGCTTCCAAGTACCAAACACTGGTCAGGCCGTCTGCTTGTGGCACCACAACAGGGACCAATGGATTGGCTTTGGTGAAATCACATTTTACAACACGTGTGACTGCTCTTCTTACTTTTTCTTCTTTCGCCTCCAATCCCTCACTGAAAAACAATGAATTGTTTATTCAGTTAATGATGTAAAACATATTCATTGCAGAATGACGTCTCTAGCACTCATCCACCTTTATAACTATTATATGTTTATTGTCTGTTTGCAACCTAATGCAGTCTTAGGGCCTCATGCAGTAAAGTCCGATAGAAATTATCGGCAGGGTTTTGAAATCGCCATGTTTTGCTGTGATGCTCTCACGGTATGCAGAAAGGCCCGAATACCAGTGACAGCAACATTTCCAAACATTATTTATTTATAAAATATTTTACCAGTAAGTAATACATTGAGAGTTATCTCTCGTTTTCAAGTATGTCCAAACATGGCGAGATGCCGGCGGCGATAGGACCAGCCCTCTGATAATGACTCACTCAGCGATTTATATCTGCTGCAGAGAGTGATCCGCCCCTCTATGCGGAAAAATCGCAGAAAAAAAAAAAATTAAATTTAAATTGTGTTACTGTGTATTGTAGCAGGTGGTCTCCGAAGCTGAACTGCATTGGTTTCAGGTCCGGGGACCCCCTGCTTCCTGAGATACAGGCTCCATTATAGGGTGCCGGTATCCCTCTGCTTTTAAATATCCCGATCACGTGACCGTGGGATGTAAACAAAGCAGAGGGATACCGGCACCCCATAACGGGGCCTGTATCTCAGGAAGCAGGGGGTCCCCGGACCTGAAACCAACACGGTTCAGCTCAGGAGACACCCTGCTCATCTACATTAGTCATAAAAAGTAAATGTACAAATATTTATTAACCACCAATACACAACCCACCCCCTGTAACACCCCCCCATAAAACCATGATTTATTATTTTACACACACAATTAATACCCCGACCAGTGGGGGTCCCTGATGGTCCCGATGGGTGTCCGCAGAGTGCACAAAAGGGGTACCCACGGGTGCCTGGGGACCTCTCTGTGGTCCCCAATAGGCTTTGTGGGCCTCTAGGTAGTACCTGCGGGTGTCCTTTGGCCCTAATGGGGTCCACAAATGGTTCCTGTGGTGTCTGGGGGTAAATGGGTCATTCCTTCAGGTGTCTGGGGGCCCTCAGGTGGTTCCCACTGGGATCTGGGGGTCCTCAGGTTGTTCCCACAGGTATCTGGAGCCCTCAGGTGGTCCCTGGGGGCCTGCGGGCTCCTATAGCTGTGGAGCCCCTGATTTGTCCCTGCAAGGTGTCCCCCGTGGATCCTCAGGTGGGCCCCATGGGCATCTGGGGGTCTACAAGTGGTCCCCATTGTTCCCCATGGGCCCAAGTACCAATTCTGTATATCAAAAAATAAAACATGGCCTACATTTCAATATACCCCCCAAATACATACAGTACAGTAATGGGCAAAATAACTATTATCCAGATATTGATAATAGATTAATTTCCCATTATTAATCACAATATTAGGAAGCATAAATAAAGTAAATAAAACCGCTCTACTTACCCCTGCAACAAGAAGGATGTCCTCATCAGCTTACTACAGGTCCCTGTCCTCCGTTGCCAGAAAGCATACATACAGTAATAGATTAACACACACATTCCCAGTTAGCTCAAACTCCTACACCCACTACATCATGATACTGTATATATTTATGTCAAAAATAGTGCTACTGAGTGTGCAAATGTATACAACAAAAGACAGTGGTGCCCAATGTTACATCCAATTGACAAAACATATAAAGTAATAAGAATAAAGTTTAAATACTTCAATAATAATAATATTTATTTGGTTATTTCGGTAAACCCTTTGGCCAAAGCATCATAAGCCAGCATACCACATCAAGGTATAACCAAAATTAATACAGGTCCTACACTACACTGTGAACCCTTCCTTTTACCTCTGTATGAGGGGAAAGAACATACATACAGTAATAAATACAATCTAATGGTCCCTAGCCCCTTAATCACCTTAGCGGTTAATACCAGCTAGTAATTAAGGGGTTAACCCACCCTGCCCTGCTTCCACCCGGTAGGCATAACACCCTCACCATACCCACTGTACCCACATCTTAACCCAATCCTTTCCCATTTCTTGGTATATTGGTCAATCATGGCCATATTTATTTATATATATATATATATATATATATATATATATATATATATACATATATAAAGACAGACAAAAAACAGGCGCACTCATAGCGTAAAAAAGTATAACAATATTTATGGAGTAGATGGTTTAAAAAACACACTCACAAAAAAATCGGAATTTAAAGAAGTTATTAGTTAACTTCTGGCTGGCGATTGAGTATAACTCATAACTGCTTTAATTTCCGTTTTGTTTGTGAGTGTGTTTTTTAAACCATCTACTCCATAAATATTATGTTATACTTTTTTACGCTATGAGTGCGCCTGTTTTTTGTCTGTCTTTTTAGATATCTTCAAGGAAGTGGTGTTCCCTATATTCGGGCTGCAGAGACTCTATTGGATAGCATTTGGAGTTACATTCAGATTTGTATTTGATCTGGACTTTATCATTTATTTTTTATTCTATATTTATTTTATTACACAGTCTATTTTTCATATTTTTTATCTTTCATTCTTTATTTATTTTTGTGTAATAGTCCTGTACAATATAGTTTTCACCATTGCTTGCTTTGTATATATATAGTGGATTTAGGTTGGCGCCATACTGTATATTTTTTCTTTTGTGTTATATATATATATATATATATGGGGGATAAAAAGGAAGAGAGAGCGCACGCCCATAGCGTAAAATTGTATTTTAATGAGGGGAGGGGGAAAAGGGGGGTAAAAAATGCACTCACAAGGGTACAATAAAATCAAGCATTGCGTGATATAATCACCACCATCCGGTAAATGTCTGCAGCGTCTTGGGGCAGTCCCAGTCTTGCAGTGTCAGGATCGTAGTCCCAACAGATGTCCAGGGCAGATGGTATTCATTACTGTTGTAATAGAGTCCTGGAAGATGGCTCCGTGTAGTAGGGGCTTCTGCAGCAGTTGCGCATGGATCAGTCCGTTCCAGCGCTCGGTGATGACGTCAGTGTCAATGCGTCTGACGTAATGACGCTCCCTGACGCGTTTCGTCACTCTCGGGTAACTTTCTCAAAGTCTTTTATTTTTTCACCATATAGTTTATATTGTTTATTTATTATTAATTTTATTATATTTTATTTAGTTTATGCACTTTACTAATTTGGCTTAATAGAGGCGCTGCTTTTTTTCTTCTTTTTTTTTGCTTGTCATATATATATATATATATATATATATATATATATATATATATATATATATATATATATATATTGTGACAAACGGCTTATTCCGGGGCTCCGCCGTCTGTCTGGGACTGTTAGACTGTTAGAACACGGTCTTTTAGGGTAGTTAAATGACGAGGCGTCACGTGCTGTTCCTTTAAACAGGCTATGTCTGGTTTATTCAGTCCCAGGCACTGAGACTGCCACAGTGCATACAACAGAAACACCAGCAAAACAAAACCTGCTCACATGAGCAATAACTTAACTTAGGTTTTCCCTGACTCAGGGTTGAAGTGGCTTTTCCACTTCCAACAACAAAATAAGGAACTTTGCCATTTTAGACAAAAAGGAACAGAATGATTTAACCTGTTTGGGGAGAGGCTTTACCCCTCTCTGCTTCCAGCAGACTTCCTGTCTCCAGACTCTTGGGGAGAGGGAAGAGGAACCAGGAAATCAGTCTTAAATACCTGATTTCTAATTAGCAGGACAGGTGACAGAAATCAGGCAGCAGACAAGCTCTGGTCTGGATCCCTCATCCCTCAGTTCCAGCACTTGCCAAACTGTGGGATGGAGTGCATGTATTATGAGGCTGCACTCCCAGGCCAAATAGGATAGAAACTGTTCAGTATCCTGGGAGCCCTATATATGGAATTTATTACCATCCCCTGGTTTCTGTCACATATACACCCCCCCCCAGCTCAGACCTAGAGGGATGAGCAACCATGGATATTAGGGAGTGCATCCATGACAACCCATCAGCATTGCCATGTTTATGCCCTGACTTGTGTTCCACAGAAAATTTAAAGGGTTGTAGGCTTAGGAACCACCTGGTCACTCTAGCATTCTTCTCTCTGTTTTGACACATCCAGGTGAGGGGTGCATGAACTGTGACCAACCAGAATTTTCTCTCCAACAGATAGTATTTGAGTGTCTCTACAGCCCACTTTATTGCGAGACACTCTTTCTCGACTATGGAGTAATTTTTCTCCTGGGGATTTAGTTTCCTATTTAAATAAAGGATGGGGTGCTCCTCACCTTGAGACTCCTGGGAGAGTACAGCCCCCAACCCTACCTCAGATGCGTCGGTTTGGACTAAAAACTTTAGAGAAGTCAGGTGTGACCAACACTGGTTGGGCACAGAAAGCATCTTTCAGGCTTCTAAAGGCCTGTTCGGTTTCGGGGGACCACTTTACCATTAGGGGCCCTCTTGCTTTTGTGAGGTCGGTTAGTGGGGTTGCCTTAGTTGCAAAATTGGGAATAAACCTTCTATAGTAACCAATTAATCCCAAAAAGGTCCTTACACTGGCGACACACTTTATTCGAGCTCGGCTAGTCCCATGAATTCGGGTATACCCGGGTGTATTGAGGTTTGTGACTGTTTTCTGCCCGAGTGCATTGGGTTATTTTCCAGGCAGGGATTGAAGCATTTTATTCCCGCTGGCTGCAATACTGCACAGTATATATATATACTGCATTACAATTCATGAATTTATGCCATCTGGTAGACACGCGAAGCATTGCAGCCTATTAAATCCTAATCATTATCATTTAACAGATCAGCCGCCCGTCAGCCAGGCATGAACCATGGCTGGGAAGGCAAACGCAACGGGGCTTGTCAGAGGTGAGGAGCGGCGCATTCCAGGTATCTGCCAGGTACATACTGGGTATTTGCTCGAATAAAGTGTGTCGCAGCAGTACTTGTTTTTTTGTAACTGGCCTTGGCCAATTTTGTATCGCCTCTACTTTGAGTGTTTGGGGTTTGAGTAAACCTCTGCCAATAGAATACCCCAGATACTTGGCCTCCACCAGACCAATAGTGCATTTAGCGGGGTTCGCAGTTAGTCCAGCAGACCAAACTGCGTCAAGCACAGCTTGGACCTTTGGAAGGTGGGATTGCCAATCTTCACTATGGATTACCACATCATACAGGTAGGCGGCAGCATACCGAGCATGTGATTTTAAAATTTTATCCATCATTCTTTGGAATGTGGCGGGAGCTCCATGTAAGCCAAAATGCAGCACCCTATACTGAAAGAGGCCGTCTGGGGTTGAGAAGGCTGTCTTTCCTTTTGCCCTTTCTGTGAGGGGAACCTGCCAGAACCCTTTTTTTTAGGTTTAGGGTCGTGAGATATCGGGCTTTGCCCAGTCTCTCTACCAGTTCATCAACCCTGGGCATAGGAAAAGTATCAAATTTTGACACAGCGTTTAGTTTACGGTAGTCAATGCAAAACCTTGTTGTACCGTCTGGCTTTGGGACTAAAACTATAGGGCTGTTCCACCCACTTTAGGATTCAAGAATTACGCCTAGTTTTAGCATTTTTTTAACCTCTAAACTTATAGCCTCTCTTGTGGCCTCTGGAATTCGGTACGGTTTAAGGTTAACTCGGACCCCCGGTTCAGAGACTAGGTCATGTTCAACTACGCTAGTTCTACCTGGCTGTGTAGAGAAGACTTCTTTGTTTCTTCTCACTAAATTCTGGACCTCTCGTTTCTGATGAATGGACAGGGTTTCAGCTATGCTAACCTCTGGGTCAGTTTCTCGATTCTCTGACGGACCTGGGGGTACTAGGGTTAACAAGACCTCTCTATCTTTCCAGGGCTTAAGTAGGTTTATATGGTAAATTTGCTCAGGTTTCCTCCTACCTGGCTGTCTCACCTTATAATTTACTTCTCCCACTCTTTCCAAGACCTCATATGGCCCATGCCACTTAGCAAGGAATTTACTCTCTATGGTGGGAACCAGAACTAGTACCCTATCGCCTGGAAAAAAAATTCTGACCCTAGCACCCTTATTATACGTATTCCTCTGTGCCTCTTGAGCTTTTTCCATGTGTTCCCTCACTATAGATAGGACTGCAGCTATGCGGTCCTGTATCTGGGCAACATGCTCTTACACTTCTGTAAGGGGTAACCTCGTGTTCTGAAGTCTCTTTGGGTATATCCAGTAAGCCCCTTGGGTGTCGGCCATACAATAGTTCAAATGGGGAGAAGCCTGTGGATGATTAGGGAACTTCCCTAATGGCAAATAACAGGTATGGTAACAAACAATCCCAGTTTTTCCCATCCTTATCGACCGCCCGGCATAACATGCTCTTTAAGGTTTTTTTGAACCGTTCCACTAAACCATCTGTTTGTGGATGATACAGTAGACTGAGGTTCTGAGATGCTTGATTTTTAGGAGTTTACATAACTCTTTTGTTACTTGGGACATATATGGTGTTCCCTGGTCAGTTAAGATCTCTTTAGGAATTCCGACCCGGGTAAACAGAACTATTAACTCTTTTGCTATGTTTATAGCAGAGGTGCTATGTAGGGGACTGCCTCTGGATATCGGGTGGTATAATCTAATATTACCAATATATGCTGATGTCCCCTAGCAGACTTTATTAGGGGTCCTACGAGATCCATACTGTAGCAATCTGGTCAAATGGTACATCTATTATGGGAACGGGTACCAATGGGCTACGATACGCCGTGAACGGGGCGGTGATCTGACATTCTGGGCATGAGGAGCAATAATTTGTAATTTCTGCCAGAACCCCAGGCCAATAGAAGCTTCGGAGAACCTTTTCTTTTGTCTTTTCCACCCCTAGGTGTCCCCCCAATGGGTGACTATGTGCGAGGTGTAATACTACATTACGGAATGTCCGTGGTACCAACAATTGTTTAGTTATAATTGATTTCCTTTTATCAACCCGATATACTAGGTCATTCTCTACCTCGAAGTAGGGGTAGGCAAATGACCTATCTGGTTGGCCAGGAGTACTATTCTGGTCCTGTATATTCCCCCTTGCTTCCGCTAATGTGGGGTCTTCACACTGGGCCTTCTTAAAACTCCCAGGACTGACCTCTAGGTCAGTGAAGGTCTTATCCTGTTCTGGGGTGGTAAGTGCCTGTTCAACATTTTGATTTGGGGTATTCCCTACCAAGGTAGCCATGGGGAGGGGGATTTTACAGCACTTATCCTCTTTCCCCTTCTTATTTGGGCCCTCGTCAACCTCTATTTCTGAAAAAGGGAAAGGGTTTGTTTCTTCTGTTACTTCATTATGGTCCGTTATTGAACTCTGGGCGCTATTCTGAGAGGAGGACCACATTTTTAGAAAATGGGGAAAGTCGGTCCCTATTAACACATCATGTGCCAGTTTGGGTACTATACCCACTTTGAAATCTAAAGAACCAAACTCTGTTTCATCAACAGTGGAATATTCGTGATTATCCCCATGTATACAACAAATTGCCACTCTTTGTGAACTGTTTACCTGTTTTTTCTCAATGGGCAACAGGTATTCGGACACTAGTGTGACCATACTCCCAGAGTCAAGAAGTGCCCAAACCCTCTTACCATTTACCTTTACAAATGCCCACAGATGGTTATTCAAGGGGTCCTCTGGGCTAGGGCCCATACATTGGGACCACAGCGAATAAGGTTCAATGCTGTTGCTTTGCATTGGTTAAGCATTTAGTGGGCAGACTTTCGCGGTGTGGCCCCTCTCATAACAATTTACACATTTAGGTACATATTCTGTGTCCCACTTAGAGGCCTTTTTCGGCTCCCCATGTTGGCTGTTGCCCTTAGTGTGTGAGCCACTGTTGCTGATGCTGTGTGAAGGCGGTCATCGCTCTTCAGCCCCCCTTAACCCTGGTACCCTTTTACCGTCTCTGGAAGAGTCCTGGAACCTTGGGAAGTGGGGATGCTCCATGACTATGGGTTGCGGGTGCTCTTCTGCTGCATTGTACCTTTCTACGAGGGCCACCAGCTCGTCTACCTTGTGGGGGTCACTCTAACTGACCCAACGGCGTAGTGCAGGGGGAAGTTTCCTCAAGAACTGGTCCATGACCAACCGTTCCACGATGTGGCTTGCTGAGTTGATCTCGGGTTGTAGCCAATTCCGAGCGAGGTGGATGAGATCATACATCTGGCTTCGGGTGGCTTTATCCAACGTGAAGGACCATGCGTGGAACCTTTGGGCATGAACAGCCGTGGTTACGCCGAGGCGGGCGAGGATCTCGAACTATAATTTTGCATACACGTTAGCTTCGGCTGGCTCTAGATCAAAGTAAGCCTTCTGGGGTTCGCCGCTTAAGAAGAGTGCGATTAGACTGGCCCACCCACGTCTTCCATCTTGTTTGGAGAGAAAAAAAAACTTTTTTTTTTTTTTTAAAGTTCTTTAACCCGCAGACCTTTTAGTGTTCTGCCCGCATTCTCCACCATATGTGACAAACGGCTTACTCAGGGGCTCCGCCGTCTGTCCGGGACTGTTAGAACACGGTCTTTTAGGGTAGGTTAAATGTATGTATATATATATATATATATATATATATATATATATATATAAATACAACTAAGACTGTGCCTTGTGATGTGAACCAATCCCCAGCTGAAAGGTATATCAGCCAACACTATATTAACCAATTAATGTGGGGTGTGTTGGATATCAATCAGATGATGTAACAAAAAAGACCCAAAAAAAGAAATAAATAAATAATAAAAAGTAAAAAAAACTTAAGAAAAATATAAATATAATATAAATGTACTGTATGTCTATATGTTGCTGTGAGTAATAAAACTGAAAGGAGGAGCATATACCACCAGTGGATGGGTCAAGGGAAAAACAAAAAACAGAACAAAGTGGGACAATAAATAAATGATAAATACAAAAGCATAAACTGATGAGCAAAGTCCAAAGTGATATGGATCAGTGGTACAGTAAGATCTTGCTGCAACCAGGAACATGCTGCTTTCCATGGGGAACCAACGAATTCCAAGCCACTCTGTACAAAAACACAAAAAAAGAAAGCGCCGATCCTAGTGCAATATGTCCAAAAAATACACATTTATTTCCCTAAAAATAATCCAACAAAATGCTAACTCACAAACAACAGATTAAAACAAGCGTTTTATGAGATATACTCATGCACCGGACGAGGATACAGCTACTCAGCTCACTCTGTGTCATCACCGCATGGATCTGCAGGGCTTCACTGGGTCTCCGTCCAGCAGGAAATCAGGAAGCGACACTGTTGTTCAGATAGTCCTCCGGAAACAAGGCTGATGTAAAACAAGTTCCGGGTACAAATGTGTACTGTATCTGAGCTGGAAGTAGTTGCCTCTTTCATGTATTAAATCCAAGATGCAGAAGATAAGTGTCCACTTCAGCAACGCAACATACACCCTACGCGTTTCTTCACATTACGTGATTTCATCAGGGGATTGATCTAGGATGTAGCATCATTAGTATATAAAGATAAAACAATCCAATCAGAAGAATCTAGCTAATTAATTTGATTAGTACCAGTTGAGGAAGACTCATGTTACATAACCGTTTGTATACCATACAAAGATAATGCTAGTAGGTTCACAGCAATAGTATGTGACAAACAATAAATGACGAATAAAAAAATATATATTGAATAAAAAATATAGATAAAACCTATCGTTATATAACCAGTCCAATAAAAGCAAAAATATATATATAAATACCAAATATAAAGATATGAAAAAAGTCTAATAATGACTCCATAGTGTTTGTATGGAATCTATATGGAAACTCTCCCTCTCTCTCATGTGTTTGAATGCAACTAAGCAATATCTATTTGGTCTGTGAATACATTGCTGTTAGACACAGAGCTATGTAAAGGTGCAGTATATATAAAAAGAGGGAAATCTCTTTGGTATATAAATATAAAAATGGAAAAACTATTTAAAAGCAGCAACATGCAAAAATGAGAGAGAGAGAGAGAGAGAGAGAGAGAGAGAGAGAGAGAGAGAGAGAGAGAGAGAGCGAGAGAGAGAGAGAGAGAGAGAGAGAGAGACTAAAATTAAATACCAACATGTATATAAACACAAAAATTATATAATAAAAAATATATAGATATATAATGCAAAGAATATTTTCATATAACAGACATTTGTATTTCGTAGTAAATAATAAATATAATAAATGTAGATTAAAATAAATTGTCCAATTTGGTCAGCTCAAATATAGATTAAAATAGCTTGATGACAATAAATGCTATTCATTTGAGAGGAGCTTGTATGAGAGAACCAAATTAGTATAACCAAACAGGATAAGATAGACAGATGGTTTACGTGAATCTGTCAAATGAAAGAGAGACCATTAGTGCAGAAAGGGACTACAGTAAATATATTATCTAGTGTAGATGATGGTCGAGTAGTGAGAACATATAAATGTATGGATGTCAAAAACCCGAAAATACAAGTAATGAAAGAGAAAAAAGGGATATAGGTATAATCCACAAGTATGTGATTAAGGTGGTCAGACAGGGAAGGGGGGGTGGGGGGGGAACCGGACAGGGAAAGAAAGAAGTAAAGGAACCGAGGGTTTGTATCCGAGATCAAAAGTAAATCAAAATAAATCCAGACTATACTAAACAGTCCACTCAACCCATAGATGCTGGAAGAGACCATGATTGTGGTGCATATATATTAAAAATACATTAAGAATAAAGTTATAAAACGTAATATGAAATGTGTATAATTAATGATGTGATATTAGATGTGTGAAAAATAAGTGTGACTATGAATATACATGTATTATAAAATAGTAAGAAGTGCCAATAAGAAGAATATATATTGAAGAGATGTTCTATATATATATATATATATATATATATATATACACATTAATAGTGTAAGTGACATAAAAATATATATGATACTGAATAGATGTGCAAGATGAGACCCTCACGAGACTGACACAGAGGGGACATGTAAACATGTCCAACCCAGACATCTATGTCATGTCAAAACTTGTGGCGATCATCGCCAACTACACTACTGTACTAATATCAATGCAGTCGTTTAGGCCATCTGGAGCCAATGTCCCCAGAACATAGATCCAACAGGTCTCCCGTAAGTTTAGAAGTTTATGCCTATCTCCATTTAGTAAATTGGGATTAATGACTTCAATACCCATAACTGCCAATGATGTAGGATCCTGATTGTGTTTTGATAGATAGTGGCGAGACAAGCTGTGAGATTGTAACCCATGTAGAATGTTTCTCCGATGTTCTAGGGACCGTGTACTTAGGGGGCGTGCAGTTCTTCCGATATACTGAATACCATATGGGCATGAAATGGCATAGACCACAAAGGAGGTTAGACAATCGATGTGTCCTTTGACTAAGTGTGAAGAACCATTGGAATGAGATGAGATGGAATTTGATGTTTTCAAATGCTTGCAAGTTAAACATCTAGCACGCTTACAAAGAAAATTGCCATTAGATGGTTGTTTATTTTTAATCAATTTTTGATCAGCGGCCTTTAGTCTACTGGGTGCCAACTGGGATTTAATATTCCTAGCTTTTTGAAACACGACTGGCGTCCTGGAAGGTAATCTGTTACCAATAATGGGATCTATGTAGCGGCCATAGAACACCAGTCCAGCCCCCAGCCTAGCATTCCCCCACACATGGGTGCTCTCCCACAGCCCCATGTATAGGTTCGCATAGCTGGGGGCAAACCTGGGCCCATGGCCGTACCACACACCTGTAAATAATATTTGTCTTCAAATAAAAAATAATTATGCTCCAAAATAAACCGTATAGCTTTTGTAATAAAATCTCTTTGAATGATGTCCAGTTTTGTCTCCATCTGCAAAAAATATCTGACCAATTGTATTCCTTTTTCGTGATCTGTGCACGTGTATAGAGAGGCCACATCGCATGTGGCCAAGATGTATGTAGACTTCCATGGAATTTCAGAGATGGAGTCAATGACGTGCAGCGTGTCCCTAATATAAGATCTTTGTTTTGCCACAATTGGCTGTAGATAATAATCTACATACTGTGACACGCTGGACGTCATTGACTCCACCCCCGACACAATTGGTCTGCCCATTAGGTGTTATGAGATCCTTATGGATTTTTGGTAAATGGTAGACTACCGATGTTCTAGGATTTCGTTTAAACAAAAAATCAAATTCCATTTAATCAATTATGCTTAGGGACTGTGCCTCCAATAGTAATAATTTAAACTGTTTTTGGTAGTCTAGTATTGGATCCTGATCCAAAACAATGTAGAATGCATTATCATCTAGAAGGCAATAGGCTTCCGCCACATAGTCTTCCCTATTCTGCAATACGATTCCTCCTCCTTTATCCGCTTGTCTAATAATTATGTCACTTTGTTGACTAAGTTCTTTTAAAGCACGTAACTCATTTTTATTTAGATTCTTTCTCTGTAAGGTGGGTACATTTGTGCATAATTTTTCAAAATCCCTTAGAACTAGAGTATAGAATGTGTCTATAAAACCACCTTTAGAGTGGTAAGGGAAAAAAGTTGATTTGGGAATAAAGGGAGAATGTACAATTTTAGGTGTATTCATTTCGTATATATTTTCATTTGGCAATGGATTGTCTGTAGTTAGACTTCCTAGATTTAATGCCAATGGAGGATTCAAAACTCCTGTTGACAGTTGTGTAGAATATTGTGAAACACAATCCACATTTTGTTTTTGCACCATAGGAACGAAATCCTCAGTACCCAGATTCTGTGTGGAATATTGTGAAAAATAATCACAATCTGGTTGTGGCACCATAGGAACATCCAAGGTACCAACATCCAATGACAACTCGTCTCCACTCATTTGTGTGGTGCCTGACATTTGCGATGTCATAATTTTGATACAGTTTAATTCCTGTGTATTAAAAATGATTTCTTTTTCTTTGTTTTTCATTGCAAAATGTCTCATGAGGATTATCTTTCTTACATACCTATTCAGATCTACAAAAAGACTAAATTTCTCAGGTGTGCCACTAACAGTTACCTACACAATACGAGCAACCATTATAAGAGCTGGTTGGAGAATATCCCCAGGGGCCAGCTTCTCAGAGTCAGGAGAAACTGTTCCCTTGACTCTGATTATATGGTCCAGGGGGCTAGTCTCGTTGATAGATTTGTGGCCAAAGGGTACAATAGGTCCACTGTGACAGATACTTTTAGGCAAGTAGGGCTACTTGACAGGAAAGTACTGTTGGAGAAATCAAAATTAAAAACTAAAGATAGAAGTAGTAAGTGTATTGATACAACAACCAATAACTATAAATCTCCGTGCTTTATTACTCAATATAATTGTGCTCACACTAAGATTAAGTCTATTTTGAATTCTCATTGGAACATCTTGCTAAACGATCCCATTATTGGTAACAGATTACCTTCCAGGAAGCCAGTCGTGTTTCAAAAAGCTAGGAATATTAAATCCCAGTTGGCACCCAGTAGACTAAAGGCCGCTGATCAAAAATTGATTAAAAATAAACAACCATCTAATGGCAATTTTCTTTGTAAGCGTGCTAGATGTTTAACTTGCAAGCATTTGAAAACATCAAATTCCATCTCATCTCATTCCAATGGTTCTTCACACTTAGTCAAAGGACACATCGATTGTCTAACCTACTTTTTGGTCTAAAAAGTCCCTCCGGAAACAGACACCGTTCAAGGCTTTTGCCACCAGACGTCAGCACTTAGTTTCTGGGAGCCTCAGAAGTAGGTAAATCAGCTCATACACTTCTCAAAGTCTCTGCTCATCTAAGTGAAAGCTACAAAATTAAGCCGTACGCATTTCGTCATACAGATGACTTCATCAGGGGTCATTATTTTGAATACAATCGGGAGACAAAATTATAAAGAAAATAAGATTATTAAACCTCAAAATAATTAAATGCTAACGTGAGAGTTCTCATAAAAAATACTTGGTGCTATATGACCTTACCAAACTTACTGAGTTCTCTAAATGAACCAGAAACCAGGATTCAAGTAACAATCACATGTATTATACCTGAAAGATATGTATTAAAAATTAAAGAAGCACCAAGTGATCAATAACATATAAACCTCTAAAAGGTTTAAAATAAAGAAAGGAAAAGTGAGCAAAGTGAAAAATTGTAAATGTTTAGATAAGAAACCTCACAACAGACGAGTACCATACAAACATACAGTAAGAACAGTGACATTTCTTATTGTGATAAAACACACAGTATACTGCAAATTAGGAAAACCACAGCAGAAGGTATTACAAATGTTCGGTTATTTCTCTAAGGGAAACCCACAATGGAGCAAAAAAACTTTTACTGGCTATTAGAGATACCTCACAGTAGCTATGCACACTTACATAGTTACGACCTCTGAATTTAGGTTGCTTACCTCCTGAGTTGTGATTCTTTTCTTGCCTTAATGTCACTTAAATGCCTGCATATCAAGTTGGGTGTAGTGGCTGCTACATTGTATCCACCGCCCCTCATTGTTACCATATTGTATTTAAATATGTTCCTGCTCAGTGTGTGGATGACATGACACAGAGTATAACAAACAAACATGTGATACATGAAGTGTTTGTGAGATTATTTCAATCATGAATGTTTTATTTGACAAACATATTCAAGCTTCTGTTTCTGACAATCAGCTGATCGCTTACTCATGAAACCTTGGGATACTAGGGGATATTACTAAACAAATTACCCTTTCATTTTCCCCTCTCCTTGCTCACTCCCTCCTTCCTGGTGGTAGATCAGATTCAGAGACTAATTATTGAAAGGCTTAGCTGGGCCAGAAGTATATCAGGGAGATATAGTGAGGGGGCTGTAAATGTATTACAGATGTAGCCAGACTCTCTGTCCTCGGTACCGCTTTCACGCAATGCCGCCGGACCGCTGTGCCGCTGCACATGATCACTGCCCCGAAAACATGCAATGCCGGGGAGGATTAACTCTGCAGGGGTCCCTGTTTCTGAATTGGACAGCACCATTGCGTTAATCCTGCCGGGCCACTCACTCGTCTGTAAGAGCTGTGCAGAGGAGTCCCAGAGAGAAGCAGACTCTCTCTGTGTCTGCCTGAGCAGCTCTATAGGACCAATAAGGGCCACCTTTGGTTGGGTGTGATGGGGATAGAAAAGTATTAACACAGATATATTGGCATTATTCTGGGAGGGATACCTTATCTTTCAGCTCACACACAGTGGGGTACTTTTAATTTTTTTATTATAACTCATTTTATAGGTTTATATTATATTGATTGTTCGGTTTGTGCTTCTTAATTTTATAATACTTTTATTTCAGGTATAATACATTTGATTGTTGCTTTATTCTGGGTTTCTGTTTCATGTAGAGCACTCAGTAAGTTTGATAAAGTGCACATAGCACCAATTATTTGTCATGGGAAGACTCAATTATTGTGATATTTAATAATCTTTTTTCTTTACATTTTGGTCTCACGATTGTCTCCTACAGTCTCCTACAGTACCTACAATTGCAGGACTGGCTTATTTTTGCAGAACTACAGCTGAGCTAATACGTTTACCACAGCTTAAAACAATATGAGGATAATGCATTAAAAAAAATCTCGATCATTAGTGCTTTGAGATGATGATTAAAAATATTGATTGACTGCAGGCTAGTTTACAGGACCTAACTGAGAGAGAGACATTATAATTTAATTAAACTTACTGCACCTGGGCCAGTGTACTTTAGAATTTCGATTCTCATGGCTGACCTTCAAGTTCCTTCAAACATGCATTGTTTATATACTTCTCCCTCCACTTGTTAGGTTGGTATATAATTGTTGACCTGTCATGAAACGCGTAGGTTGAATGCAAGATAGTATACCGGTGATCCTCTCCAAGCTGCATATACAAAGTCTCTGACGTCATCAAGAGAGGACTATGAGAAGAGATGGAGATGTCAAGTAGCGTGCCTGCCTGAGATCCAGCTGACTGGTTGGGATCCTGAATACACGAACAGCTCTTGTTTATTTTGTACTTGCTTTTAATATTAAACGTAATTTGCAAGTAGGATTAAAACTTTAAAAAAACTTCCTCTCGACATCATGTTGTTTAAAGATTTTTTTTCCTGTAAAAATAATTGATCCTTTTGAGTGTCTAGGAGCTGTGGATCTTCAAATCTGCTTCTGGTAGCGCTCAGGACCTGCTGGTGGTAATGTATATTTTTTACATAGTTATCTGAATAAACAATTGTTTTTCAGCTGCAGAAAAATTACCTTTATGGCGCTGTAAATTAGATATATCACAAACTTGGTATGTGAATTGAAACCCAACGTGGGCTGGTATCCTCTCATGCCGGTATGCTCCAGAAGTGTTGCCCAGTTTGCTTCCAGCATGTGCCGATGTCAGAGAGGCCAGGTGTGCGCCAAAATCATAAGCTCAGCATTGGACAGTCAGTAAGGGAAGCCATAAGCTGTGGGAGAGCTTGGCCCGGGGCACCTGTCCTGACTCTCCCTCCCTGTCGGTGGCCCTGCACCCCCCAAATATATACAAAACTCCACAAATACATACAACCCCCCACCCCCAAATACATACAAACACCCCACCTCCTAAATGCATTAAAAAAAACTACCTGCCCAAATACATACAACCCCGACAAAATGCTCAACAGCCTCAATGCTCAACAGACTAAAGAAGTCCATTATCCTCTGTTGATTGCAGAGGAGGCTCGGTGTACAGACGTCTTTCTTCTCTTTTCTTCCCATGTTCCTTCTTTTCTTCTTTCTTCTTTCCTTTGTAGTCCAATTGGTCTAGAAGATGTTGATCCTATGGCTTCTTTGACTCAAATGAATATTGCCTGTGATGTCACATTTGATTGACACATGGAACACCCCCAATCTGATTGGTAGCTGTACCATGTGACAGCTTCAATTTTTTTTATTGGGAATTCCGGTAGCATGCCTCCCTCCCTTTTTGATGACATCACCGCACTCCAAAAAAGAAAGATATCACATGATATATCTAACAATCTGATTGGTTGATGTACCATGTGATAGATTATAGATTTTTATTTTTCTGAAGTGATGTCATCTTAAAGGCAGGGAAGCATATGCTACCTGATTGGCTGTCTTCCCGCCATTTAAGATGATGTCACTTCAGGAAGAAAAAAAAGGAATACATCACCTATAAGGTGGAGAGATCATAACCTGCGAGTTGCAGCCTCCATGAGCATCCTGAAGCTACTAGAATAGCTCAATTTTTTGAGCTCCCATACAGTTTGTCTGTGTGGGAGCTAGACCGATGAGAGAGAAGCACTTCTCGAGCAAGCTTGGCATTTCATCGAAGCTTTCTGAATAGCTATAGACCACTTGCAAACTCATTAGAGAAGTGCCCAAGGTGCTAGAATTGGCCCCTATAACTGTTATCATTTCATGTCATTTTTATTTTTTTGTCCAGGAATCATGGATAAAGTGCCTTTTAGGAGTCTATTATCACCCCTATAGTACCATAATGTATATTAGAGATGAATTCCATTCTGGTCACCGGTTCTTCCAGGATAATGACCCAAAGCATAGTGCTTTGGCTGTCTTTATCCAGGAAACCGGAATCAACTGGGTCAGAACCCTGCCAGAGTAAGTACAGTATTGAACAGTAACTGTCTACTGCTATGTTGAAGGGTGTTCTTCAATTTCTTTATTTTTCCATTAGTGTCCCTAATCTTGCTGTCATTGTTTCTATATTTGCAGATTCCCTGATTTGAACCTCATAGAGCTGATATGGCATGTTATGAAACATCACTTAAGGAAATGTTTCAAGCTTGTGAACAAAGAAGATCTTGTTGAGGGGATCCATAGCTACTAGGGAAAACACTCTAACCGTCCAAATATGCAACAATTATATAAATCATATTAGCAATGCTTTGCCCATTGATTAAGAATGTTCTGGTTTTGCTACAGGGATGTACATCATTCATGTAGTTGGGATGCAGGTTCATCGCATTGGGGGAGTTGTTTGGTCCCTGCTGGTAATGGTATTGAGACAGGTAGCCAGATGGAGACAAACAATCAGGTTGTGGCAAGTAGCTGGGATGTACAGGTTCAGGTATTTTCATCAGGGTTTCAGTGTTGGTTGGCCCGTACTGGTAATGATATTGGTATTGAGGCAGGTATTCAGGCTGGAGATGATAACCGGTTGGTGGCACATAGGCGAGACCGGCTCACGAAATCTGATTTTTTTTAATCTGTTGGTCCCAATTTTTTCCCTTTGGAAGTTGTCATGATCACACAAACAGCCCAATATGGGTGCAGCGACCAACATTCTCATTTCTTTCTGGGACGTGGATGTGTTCTAATAAAACAATCATGTAAATATAAGTTGTGTCTTACAGAATTCTTCCACCCTTGCTGGTTTGGTGAATTTTTGAAGTATTCGTAATAGTCAATGATCTGTCCCGACTTAAATTGCGGGATATAATCATATATGCATAGCTTCAAACTTTTCTTTTGCCACACTGAGATGCCACCATGTGCCATACAGTACCAGAAATGAAGTTAATGTGAAGTACATAGTGGTTTTTAATAAATTGTGAAACACTGAGATTAGATACAGTATTGATAGTACAAGGTCATTTAGTAAAGAAACATACATACATTTTATCTTGGATGTTAGACACCTGCTTTCAGACATTGAGCTGCACTATTCAGTATGGTAGCATTCATAGCCCCATAGAAAAAGACATTCAGTTTGCCATCTGCTGGAAACGCGTTGAACTGCAACCACAGAAATAATAATTCCGTCTAACACAAAATAAATTCAGATGGAGCAGGTATGGCACACCGCGAAGACTTGCTTCACAGATTGATCACAGACTATTAAGGAATTTCCCACGGAGGCTAGATAGGACCAAGATTCTACATCTGTACGTCCCACATCTTGTAATTTACACGGGTACATAAGAACGTAAACCAAATAATTGCTTCTACAATTAATAAAATGTAACATTTTAAAACACTCTCCTGTGACTACAGATTTAAAATTGTCCATTTTCTTCTGGCCAACCTGGCAGCTTTACATTTTTCACACTAAAAAAAATCTCTTATATTTGTTTTTTTAACCAACTCTTAAAATCGGTATTATCCAGTTTTCTTAATGCACTAGGGGCTAGATTGTCCCTCAAGTTATTAGCTTTTGTCAATACAAACTGGGGTCTATTAGGTAAATAATCTTTTAAAATATCATCTTGTTTTAAAATATGCCAGTGTTTCGTCACTATGTTATATATTTTATGTGAGTCTTTGTTAAATTGTGTCACACAGGGAATGAAGTTAACATGTGGTTTATCCTCCTTATTCTGTTTTAGGATCAGAGTCCTTTCCCAATTAACCGCTTTCTCCTTAGCTTGGTGAATAGTGTCTGGTTTGTAATTTCTTTCTAAAAAACAAACTTTCCAAAATAGCTGCTTGTTCGCTGTATGAGACCAAACTTGAACAGTTCCTTCTTAGCCTGCAGAACTGCCACATGACGAGGTTTGCACCAAAGAGATTGTTGTTGTAAAGAAAATCCTCCCAAAACCCCATAAAGAGGTTTGCGTACTTCGGTGCGAACCTGGACTAATGGCGGTGCCACATGTCTGCAGATAAAACTGATTTTTGAGCCAAAAATAATTATGGTACAAAATAAATTCAATTCCTCTTATTAAGAAGTGAATTTGTGTATCATTTCGTTTACATATTTTAATTTTTTTAAAATGTAAACAAACGTTAAAGGACAGTAACCAGGAGAAGTTCTCTTCATCTCATTATAGAGACCCTGGATAGATTGCTAAAAATGTGCTGGTTCACGTTTTCAAAGAGTATTAACCTTCTGCTTCTGCAAGCAGCTAAAATCCCCTCCTTAGATGGAGTAGAGCATCTTAGAGAATTATATCTCTAGATTTATTTGGGTCTGATAATCTGGAGCCAAGTTATCTGTGTGCTCTGTCTAACATTAGGAAATGATCTTGGAACATTCTCTTTAAATACTGTAGTCCTGCTGTTTTCTCGGGTGATTGATTCAGGGACATGTCTTAACCACATGTTTTGTCTCCTTTCCGTTCTCCCCATGTCCTTCATATTATCTTTCAGGGTCCTTAGCTCATCAGTCAGTTTTAGGACTTCATCGTCAGTACTTGTCTGCAATTGCAAAGATTCCTCCATTTTCTGTTCCAAGGCTGAAGTCCTCCCAGATAGCTTTACTATTTCAGATTTGAATTCTGCCACAGTCCTAGAGAAATCAGTCTGGATAGTCCTCGTCTTGTCCCTGGAGATTGTTTACAGGTCTTTCAGGGTGATTCGTCTGCTGCATTGCTCTCCCTCCATGGCTGCCTCTGACTCCTTGTTCAGTTTTAGTGAGGGAGCTCTGCCATCTTGCGCTGCCTCAGTGTCCACGCTGCTGAGTAGCATCCCTAGGGTGAATAATCTGGAGATCTCTTGTGAGGAGCCTCTTTTTGAGCCTTTGGTTGGCATTAATAGATGTTCGTCTGCCTTCCGGTATAGATTTTTTTCTGTTTTGTGCGATTTTGGCTGGTTATTCACCAGAGGATACAGAGGATCCACAGAGCTGCTCTAGCAGACGTTTCTCGTCGGCATCACTTGAGGGCCCCAGGAAGGGGTAAATGAACAGAAAAGGTGAGAAAGTACAAGTGCTAAGACAATTAGTGACATCTCAGCCATCCTACAGTATGTTATGGACACTAAAGACATCCTAATTGAACTACAATAACAAAGATACACTTCTGGATAGCCTTGAAGTGGAATCACCGTACACCAGCATTGCGCACAATACCGGACTAGAGATGAGCACATATTTGGGGCAAATTTGGATCAGCCGGTTCCTTTTAGTCTGTGGAAATCTCCAAAAGGGCGATTTGCCTTTTGCAGATTTTTATTATTATTAGTAATACACTCCGCAGATTCCTCAACCCGTGGACGGATTTTTAAAATCCAATCCATGCATTTAGCAATCCGTTGGCGGATTCTTAAGAGTCCGCAAATGGATTGCTGAATCTGCGGATTTAATTCTACAAATACTGCTGCGGCCGAGTTTATTCGAGCATTTGCCCGTTCTCGGCCGCAGCAGTAACCTGGCGCGCGCCGGAGGGTGCCGGGCGCGCGCCGAAGCAGCGGAAGAGCGCCCTCCGATCGGGGCGCTCTCCCTCCCGCTGCCGGGTCCGCCGGGTCCCCCGGAACCCCCTGCCGCCATCCCCCACATCGCGGGACACCAGGGCTCCCTCGGGGAGCCCTGGACGCGCGTGCAGGGGGCGCAGGCTCCCGATGACGCGTGACCGCGCATCGGTGATGCGCGGCACGCTGAGGGAGTGCGGCTAGCACGCCGGGGCATCCCCCGGCTTGCGGTGCTAGCCATGCTGCAATAAAGTGTGTCGGTAGTGTACATCAACGGATTGAATCCGAGGGCGAATTTTGATAAATCCACGTGGAATGAAACCGACCAAATTCAACTGCGGATTTTACATCGCGAAACTGATTTTGGAGGGGAAATAAGAGAGAATACGGGAAACGTATTTGGGCGGATTCACCCATTTGTATACAGGATCAGTCTGTCAAACAAGAGTCACATTTCATCTAGCTAAACTTTTTCTGGCGTAGCTAAACCTTCTAATAATTAGTTTCTGAATCTGGTCTATCACCTTGAGCAAGTGGGGAAACTGAAAGGTTATTAATTTAGTAATATTCCCTAGTTTCCCAAGGTAAACGATCAGCTGATTGTCAGAAGCAGAAGCTTTAATATGTTTGGCAAATATAACATTCATGATTGAAATAATCTCACAAACACTTCATGTATCACATGTTTGTTTGTTATACTCTGTGTCCTGTCATGCACCCAGTGAGCAGGAACCTAATTAAATACAATATGGTAACAACGAGGGGCGGTGGATATAATGTAACAGCCATGTCACCTGACTTGATATGTAGACATTTATATAAATACAAGTTAAGTGACATTAAGGCAAGAAAAGAGTCACAACCCAAGAGCTAAGCAACCTAAATTCAGAGGTCCCGCTCTAAACAGAACCCGGCAATCTAGAAGACAGTAAAAGTGGTAAGTATACAACGTTTAAGTGTACATAGCTATGAGGTATCTCTAATAGCCAGGAAAAAATATTTTGCTCCATTGTGGGTTTCATTTAGGGAAATAACTGGACATTTGTAATGCCTTCTGCTGTGGTTTTTCTAATCTGCAGTATACTGTATGTTTTAAACCAATAAGAAATGTCACTGTTCTTACAGTATGTTTGTATGTTACTCATCTGTTGTATTTTATTTTATCATAACTTGTTTTCTGTTTCATGTAGAGAATTCAGTAAAACACATACCAAGGCAGTACAGAACAGTGAACTTATTGTAACACTCGGCCTGCCCACAAGCCAGACGGGACCCCAGGACTGAGGTGAAAAGGAGAAATACCACACACCTAACAGTAAACGAGGGCACGGCCGGAGTGTGGAAGTATCGTAGTTGGTCAAGGGAACAAAAATAGAAAGAGTACCGTACTTGCCAACTCCAGCGTAGAAGTGTAAAGTCTGTAAGCCAATGGTCAAGGTGTAGGGAGTGCTGCATGGTAGAGTGTCCTTAAGCCTGGGTCGTGGAGCATAGAGCAGCATAGTAGAGGTCCATAAGCCGTATCCAAGGGATGTAGAAGACTGCAAGGTAGAGAGTCCAAAGCCAAATCCGAAGGGTACCAGAGAGCAGCCCTATCAGAGGAAATGGAGGAGCGGAGGTGCGGCCCAAGGGAAGCCCCGATAGGCGAGAATAGTCTGGGGGGCGGACCTGGTGGAGCAGTGGCAGGGAAACGCAATGATGCACGCGCCGCACCTGAGGATGCTGGGTCAGGTTCCCAGCGCCAGGAAAGGGAAGCCTGGGTCCGCACTCGCCGGAAGTGCGGGAGCTGCCGCGGGGGAGACACCGAGGGTCGAGGCACGCCGCCGGAGACCAGAGGCAGCGGGGAGAAGAGGTAAGGAGACGCTGGTAGCGGGAGTCCCCGCAGCACGGGTCCTTACACTTATATATACACTAAATATATATATATATAATAATTATTAATATATTTATTATATATATATAATATCTATATACCTATCCATTGCCTCCCTTCTCCTCAGCCTCTGCTATTGTTACGAGGTGGTTCAACATTGGAGTGCCATGTGAGTCAACCATGAGTCCCATGTGTTATAGAAAGAGGCCATGGACCTTTTCAGAAAGGCTGACAGTCTCTCCATTTCCATCACCTCCTGTATCCTTTTTTTACTGTTTGTTTTGATGGGGGAGACACTTTCTTCCAAGAGGCAGCCACCGCACACCTAGCCGCTGTGAGAATGAAGGAGACTAATTTTCCTGTTGGTCGGTCCAGTGTCTCTAAGGGCTTGGCCAACAGGTCGGTCAGCGGGTCAATGGGTATTATGAGGTCTGTGATATCTTTTATTAAGTTTTGTATGGTTTCCCAGTATTTCTGAATTTCCGGACATGTCCACCAGATATGGGCCATGTCCCCCTTTTGACCGCAGCCTCTCCAACATAGATCGGAAGCCAGGGGGTAGATTTGATTTATTCTAACTGGGGTAAGATACCAGCGAAACAGTATTTTGTATATATTTTCTTTGATTGTGGTACATATGGAAGTTCCTGAGGCTGTTTCCCAAATCCTTTCCCCATCCTCTCGGTCTATAACTATATTCAGTTCCGCTGCCCAATGTAGCATATAGTCGTGTGTGGGGGCTTCTATTGCCTTCTCCAATTCTGCACAAATTTGCGTTATGAGACCTTTCTGGTGGCCTGTTTCTCTACAGAGCCGCTCGAAACCAGTGAGAGGGCGAAATTCCAACGGTGGGGATAATGTTTGAATGAAGTCCCGAATTTGTAGGTATTTGAAACCGTTCAGCCCTACTATTTTATATTTGGTTTTTATATTTTGGAAACTCAGGAACTGTCCAAAACTCAGGAGGTCGGCAACTACCTTGATGTTTTTTGTTTTAAATTGATCAAATTGCCCAGGCTCACATCCAGGTGGGAATTTTGTGTTTTTATGAATTGGTGTAAGTTGGGAGTTAGGTACTGTGAGCTTAAATTTGAATTTGCATTTCGTCCAGGTCTCCCATGTGTGTCTCATCGGACTTAATTTGAATTTACTATTCTGCATGTCCTCCCTGCTCAGGGACCAAAGGCAGGCCGGCAGTGAAGGCGTCCCGGCATAGTACGTTTCTATATCTAGCCAGCAGTATTGATTTGGGTTGGCATTCCAGACTACTACCTGTCGCAGTTGGGCAGCTTGATAGTATCTTGTGACGTCTGGGGCTCCAAGTCCTCCTCTCCCCCTTGAGGCAAAGAGAACAGTTCTAGCAACTCTGGGTTTTTTACCCTGCCAAATAAAATGGAAAATTAGTTTTTGGATGTTCTTCAATACTGAGCCAGGGATGTGGACCGGGAGAGTCTGGAAGTAATATAGTAATCTAGGGAGTATATTCATTTTGACCGAGATCATTCTCCCGATCCATGATATCTGATATTTCCCCATTTATCTAGGTCTTTTTGACTTTCCGAAACAGGGCCGGGTAATTATGTTGGTATAATGTTTGGTAGGTCCTCGATATCTTTACTCCCAGATATTTGATACAAGAGGAGCTCCAACGGTAATTGAAGTTTAGTTTGAGGAGTTTCACCTCTGGCTCTGCAGGCTTAGGTTCAGGGCTTCCGATTTATCATTATTAATTTTGAATCCTGAGATTCTTCTGAAATCCCGGAGTTCTTTTTGAAGGTTGGTTAGGGAGATTTGGGGTTTGGAGAGAGTTAAAATGACATCATCTGCGAATAGGGATATTTTATGCTGCCTGTGCCCAATTTCTATTCCTTGGATGTCTGTATTGTTTCGTATTGCCGATGCCAGGGGTTCTATGGTTAATG
This sequence comes from Ascaphus truei, assembly GCF_040206685.1. NCBI lineage: Eukaryota > Metazoa > Chordata > Amphibia > Anura > Ascaphidae > Ascaphus > Ascaphus truei. The sequence continues at coordinate 44,691,822 of NC_134488.1, read as the reverse complement.
CAAAGAGGAGAGGAGATAGAGGGCATCCCTGCCGAGTTCCATTCGTGATCTCGAATGTCTGGTTACTGCCCCCTGGTAATTTTACCGTTGCTGACGGGTTTTGGTATAGTCTACGGACCCCCTCTAGGTATGCGTCTTTGAAGCCAAATTTGCGCATAGTATGGTCCAGGAATAGCAATTTATTCTATCGAACGCCTTCTCTGCAACTAGGCTTAAAAGTAGTGCTTTGGTTCCTGTGAGGTGGACATGATCAATAATGTTGATTATCTTCCGAGTATTGTCTGAGGCTTGCCTGCCCGTGACAAATCCTACTTGGTCAATATTAATTAGTCTCGGTAAGATGGGGTTTAATCTGTTTGCAAGAATTTTACTATATAATTTGAGATCACTGTTGAGAAGGGAGATTGGGCGATAGCTTCAACATTGCATCGGGTCTCTGCCTTCCTTGTGTATGATAGTCGGGTTGGCAAGAGACATTGATGGGGGGATTTGGTTCCCTTCCATAAAATGGTTGAATGTTTTTAAGAGATGCGTGGATAATGTGGGCAAGAATCTCTTATAGTAGACGTTGGTGAAACCGTCGGGGCCAGAAGACTTAGTAATCTTTAGTGATTTGACCGCCTCTTCCAGTTCCTCTTTTGAAATCTCAGCATTGAGGATTGTGTTTTCCTCCTCCGTTAGTGTGGGGAGTTGGCATTTGTCTAAATATTGTGTTATTAGTTCTGTTGCTATCGGTTCAGGTCGGCCGTTTTTAGATCTTAGGTTATAGAGTTCAGTATAGTATTTTGTAAATTCTGCTGCAATTTTGATGTCACTATATTGTATCTCACCAGACCTACTTTTGATCGCCGTTATTTGGGATCTTTTTTGTACCCCTCTCAGTTTACTGGCCAGGAGCCTGTCGGCCTTGTTACCCTTATCGTAGTATTGTTGATTGGTCCATTTGAGGGCCTTCTCAACATCCTCCAGCTGGATTTGCCTAAGTTTTGTTCTGGCTGTTAGCAATGTTTTGTATATCTTTTTTGAGGGGTTAGCCTTATGGGCTTGTTCTATTGTTTTGATGCTATCTGTGAGCTCCCTGATTAGTGCTTGGCTGGCTTTTTTCCTGTGGGACGCAATGAAATAAATTTCCCTCTAATGGCTGCCTTATGGGCTTCCCATAGGATTGCTGGAGAGGAAACTGATCCTGTGTTGAAAAAGAAATAGTCCTTAAGTTAGGATCTAATCTCCCTTTCTATCTCAGGATGGTTAAGTAACGAGTCATTTAATCTGCAAGCGTAGTTTGTTGTTTTTTCGAAGAGGATTGATAGGGTCAGGGTGATCGGGGCGTGATCGGACCAAGTGATTGGATCGATGTCTGAGCCAATGGTCGCCACCAATACATTTTTAGTGGCCAGGAAGTGGTCTATTCGAGAGTATGTCTGGTGAGGTGCTGAGTAAAATGTGTAGTCTCTCTGGCCCTGATGCTGGGAACTCCATACGTCCACTAGTGAAAACTTGCTCAAAATTCCCCTAAACCTTTTCCCCTTGATCTGGGTGTGTGTTGTACGGGGAGGACCCATTGCGGTCGATCTGTCCTCGGTGGGGTTTAAGACCATGTTTAGGTCTCCTCCCACTATCATCGATGATAGATATCCCGGGTCGACACCCTCGAGAACAGTTTGTAGGAATTCTGTTTGGTTCTCGTTAGGGGCGTACACATTGATCAGAGCAATTGCCGAGCCCGGTAGCGAGCCATATACCACTAGAAATCTACCCTCTTGGTCCATTGTTGTTTTGATATGATTGAATGGGGTGCCTTGTCTGATTAGGATAGCCACACCCCACTTCTTACTACTAAAGGATGCGAAAAAGCACATTGGGAACACTTTTTTGAATAAATTTGGGGGGTCTTGTGATGTGCAGTGGGTCTCCTGTAGGAATATTATGTCTCCCCCTGATTTTTTCATGTCCTGAAGGGCTAGCCTTCTTTTCCTGTTATTTTGAAGGCCTTTGACATTTAATGATCGGACCTTAATTGGGGCTGTGGAGGTCATTGTGGATTTTTTATAGTTCGGGTCCTTGGGATCCCTCCTTTCCCACTAGGGGGGAACTTGGTTTTATTTTCTAGTGTCTCCTCGTGTCCTAGAATGTCTGTTGCACTGGTCCTTTTCCCGTGGGGAGTGTGCCTAGCTTGCCATGGAGGAGCATGCAATACTCAGCATTGCATTGGGCCCAACTGGTCTAGTAGTGGGGGAGGCCTCATTTGGTATGGGGGAAGGGGGGAAGGGGGAGAGGGAGGGGGGGGAAGGGGGAGAGGGAGGGGGGAAGGGGGAGAGGGAGGGGATGGGGGAGGGGGAGGAGAGGGGGGGAAGAGGGGGAGGGGAAGGGAGGGAGGGGAAGGGATGGAGGGGAAGGAGAGGGGTGAGGGGGGGTGAGGAGGGGAGGAGGGGTAACTAGTATAACAACTTATTTAGCATCTTCAGTGTAGGCAACTGCCTTCCTTGAACATTACAACATTTTTCACAAATCTTAACGTTACATTCCTATCAAATCTATATAGCTATACAGCGTTTTCAGGAGTGAGGGGTTAGCCCTTGTGCTTTAACATATCAGTGCAACTGATCTCTTGGTAGGGGTCTATTCCCTTATTTATACCATCCTTTTGACTTGCCACCACTCTTGGGGTTAGACCTGTCGGTGCGCTTCTCTGTCTGGTGTCGTTCTGTGGCTTCAAGCCCTTTACAATTTGTCTGGCAATTTTGGGAGTGCAGTTCGTTCTGTGGTCTATGCGAAGACTCATTGTCTGTGTTTTGTGTTGGGTGGTAGACCTTTATTTGTGTGGCGAGGTATGTTGAGACCCAGTTACATGTTTGACGCTATCTCCTAATGTAATTGTGTGGCTCTGCTGGATTCTGCGCGGGGGTGAGATGGCGGAGAGTGGAAAGGAAGGTGGGTGATGTAGTGAACTGGGTGACATTGCGGGAAGGAGAGGGGGGGGAGGGGATATGCAAGGGAGGGGGTGGCGGATGGGGGGGGGCGACTCGGGTCACTGCAGGGGGTGATGTTCCGATTTTGGGTTCGCTCTACTCGCCGCCTCCGTGGTTTATATAATCTGTTCTTCTGTTCTTTCGTGGACTGTTCGCGGGTGCGATCTCAGTTTGGGTTTAGCTCCTATACTGCTCGCTGCTGTGCTAGGGGGGGAGGGGGGGTTCCATATTGGAAGGGGGAGGGAAGGTTCCGTTTTTGGGGGGGGCGGGGAGGGCGGGGAAGGGAAGGGAGGGGAGTAGGAGGGGGGCGAGAGAGGTAGGAGAGGAAGGGAGGGAGGTAAGAGGGGGGGAGGGAGGGATAATGATGGGGGATGGTGGGAAGGAGGGGGGAGGGACTGGGGGGGAGGGGGGAGGGGTCTGCTTGAGTTACGCTGGTGCTCTTTTGAATTAGCCCATGTTTCTGGCCGAGCTGTGTTCACTGTTGCTGCGCGTGGCGTTTGCTCCCAACTGCTCCTACCATGTATCTACTCCTAGTCATTTTGCGTGTGTGATTTGTCAGCGTGTTCAACGATCCTAATAACAATAAATAACTACATCAAACCTACTAACATGTGTTAACCCCTGCACATTAACAGTTTTACAGAGTACGCATTATTCCGCAAACAGTGGTGCGGTTAGGAACATCAATCCTTATGGTCAAATATTCAAACGGGAGTGACAGCTTAAGGGGGCTCTTTGCAATCAATCATCCAGATCCTTAGTTACCACCCTTTCTCCAGGCCCAGCCTGATTGCCGAGTCCTGATAGAATGAGCCGCCCAGGGGAGGCTAGATTCCGTGGCCTACCAATGCCGGGACCTGTACGGTCTGGGAGTCTGTGTCCATTTACTAGGTGGCCAGGGGCATATTCCCTAAACTGTGGGACCGGTCTGGGGTCTCTGCTAGCCTGGTGGGTCAGAGTGGCCGTTAGGGCCTAGTTATCTAGGGACCTCATGTTCGTGGCTCCAGCTTAACCCATAGAATGTCCCCCCCCCCTTCTATTTGGGTCTGTCTCAGCAGTCTCGATAAGGCCCAATAGTCTAGCCCGGGGCGTTGGTTTACTCATGCTTGTTGGGGCCTCCAGCCCTGTGCCCGGGGGTCCCGGGCACAGGAAATTTTGATTCTCTGGGCAAGTGATGACATGTAGGGGTCTGGGGAACCGAGGCCCTGATCGGAGGTTCCTCTGGCCCGGTGACTTCGGTGCTCCATCTAAGAGGGGGCGTGAGGTTTAGTGCCTTTGCAAAGTGCTCCATGTCCTCCAGGTGTTTGATCGAGAGGAGCTTGCCATTGCGCTGAACCATTAGCCTGAATGGGAACCCCCACTTGTATTTAACCGCGTTGTCCCGCAGTACGAGAGTTAGTGGTCTTAGCTCCTTGCGGCGGTTAACCGTGTGTTTGGAAAGATCATTGTAGATTTGTAGGGGGTCCTCTTTAAACGTGATAGGCTCCGTGGTTCGTGTAATCTCCATTATTTTCTCTTTCACTGAGTATCTGTGTAGCCTGACGATCACGTCTCTCATCCGGTTCGGTTCCTCTGACAGCGGGCCCAGCGAACGGTGAGCCCTGTCCATTTCTAGGTCTTTCTGTTCAAGGTCTCCGCTTAGTGAAGTAAAGAAGTCCAGGAGGTAGGCCTTTAGTTGGCCCGGGAGAACCGATTCTGGGATACCACTTATCCGGATGTTCTGCCTCCGATCGCGGTTTTTCTGGTCTTCCAGGCATTCGCGGAGGTTATCTATTTCTGCCCCAAGTCGGTATATCTCATTTGCAGCAGTTCTTGGGCTTGCGTGGTATCCGCCATTTTGGCCTCTAGGGCCGACGTGCGCTCCGTGAGGCCTGTTATCTCATGTTGCAGCTCAGATACCACGGCTCTAAGATCTGCCTTTAGTGATGTGTGCAGGTTGTTTAACATCTCGGCCATGAGTTCTTTCATGCACTCGCGGGTAAGCGTCTCGTCCGCCTGTGCTGGCTCCGCTACTCGGTCACGGTCTGGGGCACTTTGCTTGGGGCCTCGTGCGCTAGATGGTAGCCACCTCTGAGTTCCGTGGGGAAGGGGCGAAATATCTGGTTACTGCCTGCGCAGCCTGGGTTTTTTGTTTGCCCGCCATGCCAGCAGGGTATATGCTCCCTGGGGTACTGTTTTGGGAGGGGGATTTTGGGGGAAAAAGCGCCAATATTCGTTGGTTTATTCAAGGGTCTGGGGAGCTCCTCTCTTACACGTCCATCTCCGTCGGCGTCCTGGCCACGCACCTAAATTTTTCATTTTTAATACTTTGTCGAGAATTCTTGACAGGCATACTCGGCTTCAAGTCTGGAACGCATGGACATCACCAAACGTTGATAAACAATACAGACCGGCGCCGATCTGTATTGTTTATTATTGTTTATTTGTGTATTTCACTAGCTGTGTTTGGGTTAGTTTGTTCCAGGCAGCCTTTATTCACATAGGTGATTTATTTTGAGTAACACCTCTATATATATTGTTGTACACTTGCACTGGATATCAATTTATTTATTTTTTTAGCGCTAAATACACCAATCTTTTTCTAATCACCAAACGTTGAGTTTCCTCCTTTGTGATGCTTTGCCAGACCTTTACTGCAGCTGTCTTCAGTTGTTGTTTGTTCGTGGGTCTTTCTGCCTTAAGTTTGTCTTCAGCAAGTGAAATGCATGCTCGATCGGGTTGAGATCAGGTGATTGACTCGGCCATTGCAGAATATTCCACTTCTTTGCCTTAAAAAACTCCTGGGTTGCTTTCACAGTATGTTTTGGGTCATTGTCCATCTGTAAAGTGAAGCGCCGTCCAATCAACTTTGCTGAATTTGGCTGAATCTGATCAGACAATATATCCCTATACACGTCAGAATTCATCCGGCTGCTTCTGTCTTCTGTCACATCATCAATAAACACTAGTGACCAGGTGCCATTGGAAGCCATGCATGCCCATGCTATCACACTGCCTCCACTGTGTTTTACAGATGATGTGGTAAGCTTCGGATCATGAGCCGTTCCAAGCCTCTCCATACTTTTTTCTTCCATCATTCTGGTACAGATTCATCTTAGTTTCATCTGTGCAAAGAATCCTGTTCCAAAACCGGGCTGGCTTTTTTAGATATTGTTTGGCAAAGTCTAATCTGGCCTTTCTATTCTTGATGTTTATGAATAGTCTGCACCTTGTGGTGAACCCTCTGTATTTGCTCTCGTGAAGTCATCTCTTTATGGTAAACTTGGATAATGATATGCCTACCTCCTGGAGAGTGTTCTTCACTTGGCTGTATGTTCTAAAGGGTTTTTTCTTTAAAATGGAAAGGATCCTACAATCATCCACCACTGTTGTCTTCCGTGGATGTCCAGGCCTTTTTGTGTTGCAGAGCCCACTGTGCGTTCTTTTTTTCTCAGAATGTACCAAACTGTTGATTTGGCCACTCCTAATGTTCCTGCTATCTCTCTGATGGATTTTCTTTTTTTTGCAGCCTAAGGATGCCCTGTTTCACTTGCATTAAGAGCTCCTTTGACCACAAGTTGTGGGTTCACAGCAACAGCTTCCAAATGCGAATGCCACACCTGGAATCAACTCCAGACCTTTTACATGCGTAATTGATGCTGAAATAACGAAGGAATAGCCCACACCTGTCCATGACACAGCTTTTGAGTCAATTGTCCAATTACTTTTGATCCCTTGAAAAAGAGGGGGCTATATATTAAAGAGATGTAATTCCTAAACCCTTCCTCCAATTTGGATGTGAATACCCTCAAATTCCCTGCCGGAGCCCATTGACTGAAGGACCCAGCCAGCCTGCTGACATCCGGTAAGACCTCCTCTTCCGGTCCCGCCGTCGGACGCGACCACGGGAGCCACACTGGTGAGAGGAACAATACCGGACGATCGGGCTGATGCTGGGCTGTTGTCAAAGCTGTATCGTGAGTGTTATTTTGTTTTTTGTACCTAATAAATCTTATTTGCTTACTCACCGAGTTCGGCCCTTTTTCTTTCAATTTGGGCACCCGGGAGAGAAGCAACTCACATACTGCTTCCACTAGGAGGGTGAGAAAGCCATTCATTGCTTCTGGCAGCATTCAGTGAAGGAAAGACTGCACACTAGACTCTGCTAACCAGCCCCATTATCCCTTTTAACCCAAGACCAACAGCAGGCTATACAAACACATAGAAGCCCTGCTAGTCATCCACATATAGCACATATTTTGTATCTGCCCACAAATAGCTCAATAAACCACACAATTTTATTTAAAAATTTTATTTAAGAAATTTTCTCTTTTTAAAATATTTTTAATAATATCAATTATCTTAAAGGAAAACTTTTTTACACTCTATTGTACTGTTTGGCTACCAAAACACTTATTTCGTGTTCCATATCTTCTTATCTCCATGTTCGAGCAAAATCCCGTGCGCTGACTAACCCTCCATCTAGACTGCACTTTAAGCCCATATTCATTATTTAACAGTAACTTGAATTTATTTTGGTACACAGCCGAAATAACAAAACTTGTATCACTGTCCAATTATTTCCGGACCTAACTGTATACAGTATATACATATCTATATGTATAATGATTATGTTGCCATCCAGATGAATGATAAAGCAGAGACAGCACTCAGCAGATAAGTTTTCAAAGTTTAGAAAACATATCTACTGTTTGCTGTCTCAGCTTTATCGTTCGTCTGGATGGTAACGTATTCTTTACAAATTCTTATGGGCCAAGCACCAGGCTATTGTGACTTATACAACCGGAGTGCTGGCTCTCTCTTTTAATATAAATAATATTAACTAGAGGTAAAAGCGTGTGCTCCATGTGCAAAACCAATAAGACAATTTAATCGTGAGATTCATTGTAAATCATAAAAAAACACTCTTACATCATTACGTGGAAGGATCGAAGTGACGCGGAGCCGGGGGAATTCCTCCACAACAATGTGAGAGACCGATAAAGTCATACAGAAAACGATTACTTCAAGTTATTGCTGCTAAAGGTCAGTACACAGGAAATAAACACTAGAAGCAAGATAACAGGACAGGGACAAGGCAGGATTAGCAGAGTCAAACACAGTGCAACATGAATCTATGCTCAGCCAAAGTGTCAGTGGCACAGCTGAGCATATATTTGTGGAAGGACCAATCCCCCATGGGGGGTGTAGCAGAGGTGCGGCCTCTGCGGTATCCTGTGATAGGCTTGCTCGGCAAGGCAGGTGCAGCCAATGTGGCTGATGATCACGGAGATTGGGAGCATCGCGCACGCGTCACGTGCATTCGCCACGCGTTGGGAGCGTACGCTGTGATCTGGGGGTGGAGTCTATGTCCACGGTGACCAATGACGTCACTGCTGCGCGCATGAGTGCCACGCGTACCTTGGAATGGGGGCAGACCGCTGTATCCTGAAGTTTATGAATAAGTATGCATGCAATATCAGTTTAAAAAGGCACTTATCATGGAATGATGCACTTATCGATGTTTAGTAAAGCCCATTAGTGTCATCAACAAAGATAGTGACTTTGCTCTCTAATCCAACCTACAAGCTATTGAATTATAATGTGTACTTAGTTTTTCACGCATAGCTTCACCATTTTGGCTTCATTTTTGTTATCATGACACGGTGTAATATGTCATGTGTTGTTGTTCATCTGAGGCTGTATTTTCTTAATTTTTAGACCTGCTAAGGAACAGATAATTGTTATTACTGTATGTCCTGATATGTAAAAACATGGAATTCAAAAAGGGTGTACTTTTTCACACAACTATATATATATAGAACGAAAAGAAGACAGCGAGGCTCCCATTGCATAATACTGTATTTTAATAATAAAAATATGTGCAGATAGATCACAGACACTTACAATATGCAAAGAAAATATTGGTTAAAATCTTTAAAATCACCTATTGGAGACTCCGTTGGTAGATGTCATGAGTTAGGTCCAACACACTCCTGCCATGGATACCAGGAAGTTGCACGCGCACCCAGTCTCCTCCTGGCAATCAAATTCCGCGAGGGTTGGTAACCACCGACACCACAGGATGCGGACACAGTAGACAAGCTCCCTGCACCGATATTACTATAACTTAAAAAGTTAATGATGGAAGCAAATAATCATTATCCAGGTGTTTTAAATATCTTGTATTCAGCACTGGCTTATATATATGGTTCTATATCAGTTAAGCTCTAACCCCTGAGGAAGTCGCATGCCGCGAAGAAACGCATAGGGAAGGAGCTAGTATTGGACTTTTATTATATATTTCCATTTGGAGTACTTTATTCATCTATCCACTTCTTTGGAGCCTGTCCGGTTCATTCTATTCTGGAGGATCAGTGCAGGGAGCTTGTCTACTGTGTCCGCATCCTGATGTGTCGGTGGTTACCAACTCTCGCGGTTTTTTTTATTTTCATTTTTTATTTTTATTTTTCATTATTATTACTATTTTAAGCTGTTATTTCACTACTAATATGTTTATCATTGTGTATTGTATAATAACATTTGAACTGTGTTTTGTTTTTATATTTGTGTTTAGTAACATCATCATAAATATCATTATTACTGTGTATATACAGATGTTACATACCTATGTACTGTATACATATATTTATGTTTACAGCTTTCACCATGTTTTATGTATATGTATTTACCCTTTGTTTTCCTTATGTTTCAACTCCCTCCCCTTCCCCAGCCCTTCAAGAGTTAATGGTTTTAACAATCAATCAATATTCAGGTGTTTCTAATGTGCTTTATTTTTAATGGCATATAAATATTTGGCTTCTCTGTCAGTATAGCTCTACCCCTGAGGAAGTCGCATATCGTGACGAAACGCGTAGGGAAAGAGTTAGCATTGGACTTTTTAAAACACCACTCATAATTTGAGAAAATTTGGAGCTTATTAGCATCTCGATCGCTTTTGGGGCCGGTACATTTTCATTACGGTTGATGCAGGAAGTCTGTCTGCCGCGTCAGCATCCTGTGACATTGGAGGACACACACTCTCGCGGGATTTACACTGGCGACACACTTTATTCGAGCTTGGCTAGTCCCACGAATTCGGGTATACCCGGGTGTATTGAGGTTTGTGACTGTTTTCTGCCCGAGTGCATTGGGTTATTTTTCAAGCAGGGATTGAAGCATTTTATTCCCGCTGGCTGCAATACTGCACAGTATATATATATATACTGCATTACAATTCATGAATTTATGCCATCTGGTAGACACGCGAAGCATTGCAGCCTATTAAATCCTAATCATTATCATTTAACAGATCAGCCGCCCATCAGCCAGGCATGAACCCAGGCTGGGAAGGCAAATGCAACGGGGCTTGTCAGAGGTGAGGAGTGGCGCATTCCAGGTATCTGCCAGGTACATACCGGGTATTTGCTCGAATAAAGTGTGTCGGTGCAGTACAACCATGGGGGAGACCGGGTGTACGCGCACCCTCCTGGCATCCACGGCAGGAATGTGTTGGACACCACACACGTCACTCATCCACGGAGGCTCCATCGGGTGATTGTAAAAGATTTTACATCTATGTCTTATTTTAACTTGCACATTGTATGTGTCCGTGATTCATCTGCACATATATTTTAATTATTAAATCACAGTATTATGCTATTGGAGCCGCGCTGTTTTCTTTTCGTTCTGCAGATTGAGAGGAAGGTGTTTTTTTCCTGAAGACTGGCAGCGACACCCAGTAGCTGTTTAAAGACACTTTCATTTTTCATTTTATTCATTCACCTATTCTTTTGGGGCTTTTTTCTCCCCTTTCCCTCCCCCCTCCCACTCCCTTTCCACTTCCATCCACCCCTTCCCTTCCACTTGTTTGTGTTTTATGTTTATTCATGTTTTGTCTTTAGTAACAACTCTGTACATTCAGGTACTAGTGTATTCCTCTGTGTGTATATTTATCACTGTGCAACTATCACCCTTGTTGTTTGATATTCCAGCTAGCGCAGCAGTGTTTTTTTCCTTTTTTCCCCTATATATATATATATATATATGTATTCGTTTTAATAAGGGACAGAGGAACTTTATTAGAACCCTACCACCTGTACTACCCCAACATATATATATTTATTTAACTAAGGTGCTGTAGTTCGGAATCTATAATATTAAGCAGAACCTTAACCTATGGTCACAAAAAATCTATGGGTCATTAGGCACAGAAGATAGAGCCACTGTCGGATATGTTTACATAACATTAGTATTGCCTACAATTACAGTCATGGCTTATTTGTGCAAAACTAGAGCTGGGCTAACACGTTTACGGAAGCTTTATACAATGTGAGGATAACACATTTAAAAAAACATCTTGGTTATTATTCCTTTGCAATGATCAAATTTATTGATTGAATGCAGATTAGTTTACAGGACCTAATTAATAAAGAGACATTAATATTCTTCATTTAACACCAGTTCATCTTTAGACACCCTAGAAAGTCCCACATATTATAAATGGATTGGATCTCAAATAAAATAAGTATTGCTTGTCACTAAAATGTTCACACAATGCACAGTGGTCACCCTGCTAATGTTAATTTAATAGCTGTAATAGATTCTCTGTGAATTCCTTGCAAATTGTGATACGTTCATGGGACCAATATTAACTAAATTTAAAGATTAATTTTAATAATTGAATCCATTAACATCCTAAATATTAATTACTCATACATTTTTACAACATACAGGTACAAAAAAATGTATATTTCTTCAGAACCAACACGGCTACGGAAACTTTGAGCTACAGAAGGTTCTCTGCAAACTTTGACAAACACTTGTACCGTATATTTTTCTGCTCAACCAGGTATTGGACAACACTAGTTACATCTGCGGCTCAGCGATATCTATAAGTGTGAGGAGACCCATAATGGCATCCACACCCCATAAACACTATCATGATGAGGAGTTTGATGCTATAAGTCTTATAGAAACATATATTGGCGCTGAAAAGACTGATACTAAAGAGGAAATATTGCATATTGTTATACGTGAATTATTTAAAATATTTACTCCAGGTATGTATACAATTGAAATAGTGGTTGAAACATTATTATTTTGGCAGCAATTTAAATATGGTTTAGAAACATTTACTGAAGGGTTTTATTGGACCAATGTTTCTGTTCATGTAAGGACATTTCAAATCAAATGAGAAAATCAACAATGTGGTGAAATGGAACCAATACTTGCTGGGAAGATCATTGAGGGAATTTATTAGAACCTACTGTAATTAGTGTATGTGTTACACTCTGTGCTGTGTCTCGGCTGGTTCAGGTAGTGACAGAATATTAAGTAATCTTCACAAAATGTAGCAATGCTAAATATTCAGATATTGTAGCAAAATCGGATAATGTATCACGTCATTATTGTAAAACACAGAAAATATTTGTACTGTTCTTGGAAGTAAAATATGACTCTGGCTCTCGTTCTCAAGCACAACACATATTTCAGGGTCAGTGTGGGAGTAGAATCAGAAAAAAGCAAGAGAACGCAAAGTGATTGTGCCCCTAAAAGAATCCACTAAACTGCACACCACTAAGTGTAAAAAATTACTTTTAATAAATTTACTTAAAACATATATTACCAAAGAATTGTAACGTGAATTAAAAATGAATTAAATCAACAATATCGAGCATCTTATGTCATCAAATTGGTATGGTTTTAATATCCAGTTAACCAGCTAATGATGGTGGGATATGGAGAGTATAAGACCTACCATTACCAGCAGACGATCCAAAAACCTGAGGGACTCCCTTGTGAATAGCCACTTCCAGCGGGCAAGGACAGCTACTTGGTTGAGTCCGGTTAAAGGGATGTACCGCTGTCAGGGCTGTAAAGCGTGCAGACATAGCAACGTTGCCAAAGTATTCGCCAATTATGACAACACTCAACAATATTGTGTGGACAGTTTAATCAACTGTCGGACTACCAACATAATCTATCTTATCACATGTAATTGCGGTAAGAGATACGTTGGCAAGACAACCAGACAACTCCGCAGACGTGTTCTCGAACATATCAATTCCATCAAACACTGCTGAAACATCCGTTGCATGACATGCCAAACAATTCCATAATTGCGATGTTAATGTCATTAAATTCATGGGCATTTATCAACTCAAATGTCCCATGAGAGGTGGTAATATTGTCCAATCTTTGCTTCGTATTGAAGCTGAATGGATTTATAAGTTAAAAACAAGGAGTCCCATTGGACTCAATGAAGGGTTTACTTTTACTCCCTTTATTTAAATCCGGGTTTTTTGGTCTGATATCTTTATTCTTTTATCTCCCTCCCTTGTGTACTTACACTTTACTTGTTTTGCATCATGACCAGCTGAGTCGTTTTCCATGCCTACTGTGGCAGTCGCCAGTCTCTGGTATTGATTGATATTACTTCATTATCATTTGATAAACTCTTATAAATTAGTGACTATAATACTAGAGTTTTAAACCCTCTCTAGGTTTTATTGTGTGTGTAATGTATACATGCGGAATGTCATAATATCATCTTGCAATAATAGACAATTAATATCTTGTTTGTATACATATAAGTTCTCTTTTTTATTTATTAAAGATCTCTTGTTCTTCACTGCATTGTTAATGACACATTGCTTGGCATTATACACTCAAGAGGGACTTTTATAAACTTAGTATGTGCAGTTGGCATGCCAGTATTGTGTATTGCTGGACTAGTGTCTTTTTACCCTTTTCCAAGTTAGTATCCTCTATTCTGCTGCAATATCTGTTTTGGATGCTTTGACTAGCATCAGTGTGGCATGTTGTGACTATCAGCCCACTTCTGCGCACTGTATGCCTTTAAATCGGTTCGCGCATGCGCAATGCAGATGGGTCTGTATTGGAATATTTTCTAAATTCTTGCGCATGCGCAGTACTCGCTATACACGGTTACAATGGATACAACGGGTGTACAAGCCTCTAAACGGTTCAGAAAAGCTCCCATCAGCGGCTCCTTTGAGGTACTTTGCACACGATCGCATTAATGCTTATTTTATGCAGAATTTGGATAGTTTATTGTGCTACTTTGCGTGCGTATATAAGTATATTGCGCAACAGCTGGTGGCAATCGATTTTGCAATGATGGCATTGGCAGGTTATAAAAACGCTCAGTTCTTTCCCCCCAGTAAATTTTGTCCCTGAAGAAGCTCCTTTGCTGGAGGGAAACGCGCGTTGGACATGCTATGTTGTCAGTCTCCTACTTGGAGCTTTTTTAATGCAGTGCTTATAGTCTCCTGGTTCAGTCTATACAGATCGTAACACTTGGCTAATTCAGTCTAGTGTCTATAGTCAGTGAGGTCTGCTGTTATCTCTCCTACCTAGTGTCTTATGTGTCTTTACAGTGTATGTGCTGTGAATTCACTACACTGTTTCTTCATTGCTGCTGTGAGTGTCAGTATCCACACTCACAGTGCATGCACCTCCTAAACCTGCATTTAACCTACTGGGGTGTTTAATAAAAGATTATTACACTAGGAGGACTGAGTATTTAACCACTATTGTCTATCTGCCCTTGCTGACCTTTATACATTTACCATCTGGTCTGTTAGCTGACCCAGAGGGGGTTACACCCTGACTTGTAGCATCTTATGCTCTCCATATCCCACCATCATTAGCTGGTTAACTGGGATATTAAAATCATACCAATTTGATGACATAAGATGCTCGATATTGTTGATTTAATTCATTTTTAATTCATGTTACACAATTCTTTGGTAATATATGTTTTACTGTAAGTAAATTTATTAAAAGTAATTTTTTACACTTAGTGGTGTGCAGTTTAGTGAATTCTTTTAGGGGCACAATCACTTTGCGTTCCCTTGCTTTTTTATGATTCACTTTTCAGTTCACAGTCTGCACCCATTCTTCGATTACCACAAATATTTATTTAACATTTCAATTAGTATGGTTCTGTGATCACTCCCTATCCCTCACTGTTTCTCAGTGTGGTAGTAGCATCAACTTTTATTATCTAACATAGGCGTTACGGGAGCCATGTTATATGTAACTAACACAAGACACTGCTATTTTAACCCAATGTTAATCCTATGCTAAGGAGTTAAACCACGGCCATTGTATTTGCGTATAATTACCTTTGTGATATGTGTTGAACTCAGGGGAAATAACGTCCGTTACTAATTTAGGTATCCTAACTGTATTTACCCTGATATAACAGAGCTTAGCGCACCTGGGCCACTATACATTTGAATACAGATTCTCATGGCTGGCCTTCAGGTTCCTGCAAAAACGCATTGTTCATAGACTCCTCTCTCCACTTACTAGGTAGGTGTATAATTGTTTTCCTTTTGCTGCAGGTTGTGTGAGAGGAGACACTCTGATAGATCTCAGCATGGGTGCCTCAACTGCTCATCTGCTGATAGCCAGTGATTACTTCAAAGAGATTACTATAATAGAATCATCTGATGCTTGTATAAGAGCAACAGAAAAATGGTTAAAAAAGGAGCCAGGAGCAGTGGATCTCTCTCATGCAGCTATGTTTGTCTGTGAGCATGAGGGTAAAAGGTGAAGTATATATTTGTGTGTGTTTATGTGTATAATAAATATATATGTGAAAAAGAAAAGAGAGCGCGCACTCCACAGAGCGTAAAAATGTACATTTATTGTGGGGGAAGTGGGGGAAACAGGTTCACTCACAAAGGTAGAAAAAAAGCAGGCAATTTGTGAATAATATCACCACCAACAGGTACTTCCGCATTCGTAGTCCACAATTGTAGTCTCAAAACGTGAGAGGGGCAGCGATCCGCTGGAGGACTGGAACAGTCTTACGAAAAGTCATCAAAACTCAGTGTAAAGCCTCAGTGAAGCCTCCGATTTTCTCTGGCCTCAATACTGCTCCAGGCGCGATCCGGCCTGATCGTGCACCTGCATGATGACATTGTGCTTTATCGTAGTGACGTATCCTGACGCATTTCGTCGCACACCGGCGACTTTTTCAAAGGGTGTGATCTGAAGATCTCGGGAATTGTATTTATGCTCTGAACATAGCCTAGCAACCCGTTTCTGATGCGATCATTGGCTGAATTAGTCACATGCTCACACAGAATTATAAACAAATCAATGTAAGGCTAAAAACGCATGTGTGATGGTAAATATACACAGCCAATAGAAATAAACTAAATATATGGATAACATCACGGGGGATAGACTATTATATAAAGGATA
The DNA here is from genome assembly GCF_040206685.1 of Ascaphus truei. Classification (NCBI taxonomy): domain Eukaryota; kingdom Metazoa; phylum Chordata; class Amphibia; order Anura; family Ascaphidae; genus Ascaphus; species Ascaphus truei. Next base: position 44,675,632 of record NC_134488.1, on the reverse strand, counting down.
AATATGGTAATGAACTAATAAACATCTTATTAAAATACCTGATAAAATATATAAAATAATACATGGGATATAACACACACTGTAACGATATAATTATACCTATGAATATATAACCCTGTACAAGAAATTTATACCATCATAATACAAACAACATATCCATAGTTGTAAAACAACATAAAATCACACATTACATAGTGAATGCCCATGTATAACTGTATGTATGTATTAATATAGCACCATTAGTGCACATAGCGCTTCACAGTAGCAATACACGTGACAATCATATAAATAACAAATAATACAAACAACAGATCATGGGAATAAGTCCTTCAGACATAAAAGTAAAATTTTGGAAGAGGAGTTCTGTAAAAAGATTGAGGAGATGTAGTACAGATATATCTCCACGCAGGGATCTAAGACCACCCAACACACTGCATGCAGGGCAAACATGGGGACTATGTTTTGAATGAATATACTCATCATAATATTGAGAATATTAGTTCTTGTAGAAAATTTTCCAAAAAACTATTCATACTTAAATATAAACTGCTCCATGTAAACACGCAGACTAAATTAATAGCATACTGTAAGACTGTTACGCTGTACTCACCACAAATAGGACGAGACCCCGGTACTGAGATGGGAATAGGTAAACAACAGACACGGGGGACACGTCCGGAGTGAAGAATAGCGTTGGTAGCCAGGTCTGGAGTGGAGAAGTCAGGGTAGTCGTTATACTTGCGGGATCAGTTCAGGAGAGGTCCGGATCGTGGAAGGTACTATGCCAAGGTCAGGGTTGGAGAGAATAGGATAGTCGAAGTTCAATACCGTGGTCAGGGTCGGAGAGGAGCGGGGGTCAGAGAAAGCCAAGTTCAGTATTCCAGAGAAGCGGATGGTCCAAAGGCAAGCTGGGTCAGTACACAGGAAATAAACACTAGAAGCAAGATAACAGGACAGGGACAAGGCAGGATTAGCAGAGTCAAACACAGTGCAACATGAATCTATGCTCAGCCAAAGTGCCAGTGGCACAGCTGAGCATATATATGTGGAAGGACCAATCCCCCATGGGGGGTGTAGCAGAGGTGCGGCCTCTGCGGTATCCTGTGATAGGCTTGCTCGGCAAGGCAGGTGCAGCCAATGTGGCTGATGATCACAGAGATTGGGAGCATCGCGCACGCGTCACGTGCATCCGCCACGTGTTGGGAGCATACGCTGTGATCCGGGGGTGAAGTCTATGTCCACGGTAACCAATGACGTCACTGCTGCACCATTGCGTGCTACGCGTACCTCGGAATGGGGGCAGACCGCTGTATCCTGCGAGAGCGTGCGCAAGAGGGAGCGCGGGGCATGCGCTTGTCCGCGATCCTCACAAAGACTGAGCGACAGGTAGAACAAGAGAGATATGAGGAAGCATGAAATGAATTTGATGACACATTCAGTTAGAAGAACCCAGCATATGAATCCAGCATTCTGAATATCTTGACCGTAGGGAATTCCTGGAATCTGCTGGATGATTCACTACCAGGATTACCTACAGAAGCAGGGAACTGAGGTCACAAGCACAGGGAAGAATAATGTCTTAAATACATCATATTTTCTATAGAAACTATTCAGCATCAGAGACAGAGCACACAGGTTCTGTGAACATGGGAATTCAAAGAAAAATACTGCAGCTATATGGTCTGTTTTAGTGTTCAAGGCTCTCCACATAAAGTACTATCCACATTGTACAGTTGTCCCGCTTAAGTTGACATTAGGTTGCAAACAGACACAATAAACATATGATAGTTATAAACGTGGATGGGTGCTAGAGACGTAATTCTGCAATGTATATACTTACTTAATTGAAGAAATTATTAATTATTTTTCAGTGATGGATGGGAGGAGAAAGAAGAAAAACTAAGAAAAGCAGTCAAACGTGTTGTAAAATTTGATTTCACCAAAGCCAACCCGTTGGACCCTGTTGTGGTGCCACAAGCAGACGTCCTGATCAGCAAGTGGTACTTGGAAGCTGCTAGCAAAGATCATGACAGTTATCTCAGTAACCTGAAAAAAATGTCATCACTTCTGAAGGTGGGAGGGCATCTGATCCTGTTTGGGTTTTTCAACATGTCATATTACATGATTGGCCAACACAAGTTTTCAATGCTGACCTATGATGAGGAGTTTGCAAAGAAAGCTCTTAGTGACACAGGGTTTATCATTAAGAGTTTTGGGAAATACAAAAGCAAATTAAATACCCACATAGTAGACTATGAACATGTTGGGTATTTTGTGGCTTGCAAGGAAAGGGAGGTTTAATAACCAATAAACTTACATCATATTTACTTATCATTCCTCTGCCTGAAGACACTAGAGCTTTTCTCCAAGTGCACAAACCAATTGCAATTGTTCCTCTCTTATTCACTGCAGAGGTCGTGAGCTAATCGCCATGCATTAAGTCAATGTCCTTTATACAATACGTGGTGAGATACCTGTGATCAAAACACAACATAACTGAGATACCTGGGAAATATGCAAATTTAAATCATTTGAATATATTTTATATATCCAAATTAACATATATATTTTTTATGAGTATCTATTAGTCATTAAAACCTCTGGTGAAACTGGTTTGCCAGGAATCAATTTTGGTTAAAATACAAATGCATTGTGCAAAGCTTTGCACGTCTCTATAAGACGCCTTCCCGCCCTGGAAGACGCCTTTAACCTATTCAAGTCCATTGTTTGCAGTTCAGGAAAGTGTCTAATGGCAGAAGACTGCTTAGTAAATATGGGCCTAAATTGGCATGATTTCTAAAAGGCTACTGCATGGAAATGAACCCTCAGCGGCATTTACACCATCCTGACAGTGTTTCATAAAACCTCCCATTAACATGAGCATGTTAGAATATTTAGCAGTACTGAGTATGACCTCACATCTCAAACCCTATAAAACTGCTAATCAATAGCTAGATACGTTCCCTGCAGCTTCCTGATATTAAAGCTCTTTATTCTCTTAAAATATTGTTAGAAAATTAGCCATTGTGCTGCTGTGTTTTATTGTTGGTCAGAAGGCAGCAGGGATTAACATAGCATGTCTGGATGTAAGTCTGCCTATTAGCATTACATTAGGAGATCATTTCCCAGTGGGACGGGAGCTTTCATGGTGTGGGAGTAAAATGAGAGTTAAATACCTTTGCTTTATGCCTCTTCTATGTGATAATGGATGAAAGGCAGGGTTGCAGACCTGTCTAAGACATGTGAATGTGCTTACAAGTGATATTCTTTATTGGCTATATGCTAACAGTTGAGGTTAATTGTTGCCTTTTTCATCCACCATAACTTAAAATGTACTGTATATGGTAAACCTACTCAGCCTTGAAAATTGCAAAGCCAGTATAAACCAACCTCACACTGATGGGACCCATTAAGGTTGGAAGATGTATGTGAGTGGTTTGACTGGCTTTGCATCTAATCCCATGCTGTGCTTAAAATCTGTGTGAACAGCATTGCATTTGCTTATGTGGGCTCCATGTAAGTGGTCTTTAAGGCAAAAGATGACACATTGTGTGCTCATTTGAATGTAATTTACCAGAATTCTTTGCTGCAGTGGGAGCACTGTAGGCCAGGTGATAATGGTGAAAGCCAGGGTTGCAGACCTGTCTAAGACATGTGATTGAGCTCACAAGTGATATTATTTATTGGCTATATACTAACAGTGGAGGTTTTGTGTTTCCTTTTTCACACACCATAACTTAAAATGTATATGATATACAGTATATTCCCAATCGGGAAGAAGACCAGCGGGTCGAAACGCGTTAGTGGTGCAGTCAGACGCCTCCTGCAGTGGTGTTCCGGATCTTCTATGTGGAGGGATAGAGCGACATGCTGCAGTGGATATGTTATTACTAAGCTGAGTATTGATGGCTATATCTGTATATATACATTTCTATCTAATATATGTTAAATTACTATCTATAGGGAGTTTACCTATACATACGCGCTAGGTACAGTACATACATGGCGCTATATAAATAAATAGAAAGATTAACATACATTTACAGGTAGCATTGCATTAAATGGGATTAAAGTTAGATTAAGAGGCTTAACTGTGTATAGTGAGTATGGGATAATTTAGGAAAAAGCTATGTTCTGTAATGCAGGAAAAACAGGACTTGAAGTCCAATCATGGTGCAGCAGAAAAAATCCACAGGTATAACATGTAATAAGTCCCATAGGTCACGGACATCATAATTTTATAATCCTCGGTATATATTTGAGGTAAAACTGCTTCAGAAGAATTGATAACAATTGTCATCCCAATTGAAAGTTCATAAGCACGTGACTGCCAATATTGGCTTAAATCTTAGATTAGGATTTATAGGGTAATGGGGGGACACAACACCAAAGGCAGAGAGACCACTTTTAACCAACCACACTCAGATAAAGTCACTGAACAATATTGATGACACAGTCAGAATAATACAAAAGTCCACTCACTGTTGATGTAGAGCGAGAACAACAGGAAATCCATGTAGACGTGCATCCAACTTGATTGAAGATCAGAAGAAAATAACCTCTAGGGAGGAAAAAGGAGCACAGCCCAGGGACAATCAGCAGGAACCAGCACACCATAGGTTAAAAAACTCCTTTAATGGTCAACAAGGGGAGACACCATAAAAAGAACCAACCACCCACTCTGACGCGTTTCGGGCAAAGCCCTTTGTCAAAGAGTATACCCCAATCACAATAAACATACACTTATATACCTATACTTTAATTACCTAAATTAATCGCATCCTCCGGTGTTGGTGACGTCAGCGGGACCAGTCGAACACCTTGCGAGACTACCTGTCTAGCCGGAGCCCCAGGAGACAAACCAACAAGAACATACTGCGCCACCTAGCCTGGAGGACACGTCAATGCAGGGAACAACAATTGAATGTGTCTCGAGTGTGTCCATATCCGGAAGTGACATCACGAAGATCAATCCCAAGTCTCACGAGACTCCCAGACTCACTGGTGTCTCTAAGAGACAGGGAAAGACCCCACAGTGCCATCTGCCTTTTTTTGACACATCAACACACACAATAACTTACATATATAAATAAACCCAGCAATCTTCCATTACCATGGAAACCATAGTAAGAAATGTCTATATGATAAAGGCATAACGATCTCATACATAGATGAAAATATATATATATATATATATATATATATACAGTATATATATAAGGAAAACTAAATAAAAATATAAAGAAAAAATTAGATACAAAAAGAAATATACAATATAAACACGATATGCTAGATAGGTGTATATAGGAACCATAAAAAACCCTTATTGCTTCAAAAAGAATAAAAGTAACAGGGGATAATAAAGTGGTTAACAGAGAGACATATATTAATGTAGCCCCGGTCTCATTTTGCCCTCCTTGACCCCCCAACGCGAGTGCCGAGCGGTCGCGGGTGCCGCCGGAGGCAGCGACAGACCCGCCGGCACTTCGCGAGAGTGGGGGCCAGTGCAGGGAGCGCTCGGCGTCCCTGGAGCTCCGGCGGCGTAGCCGGCTAGCGGGGGCCGCCATGACGTGTTGTGCGAGCGTGCGCGGATCGCGCATGCTCAGGCGGTACCCTGGAGCTAGGGAGAAGTCGCGCGAGGGTAGGGAAGCAGAGGGAAAGGTTGCAGCGGCCATTAGGTGTTCGCGCATGCGCAGGAGAATTGCGCATGCAGCCCCAATGCGTTTACAGGTGCCCCAGGACTACAAATCCCAGGAGGCATAGGGAGGTAGGCACCAGGTGCCTCATAGTGGCCAGTAAGGGCTTAGGATTCCCTGGAGGAGCATATAGATACATTTCGCGGGCTTTGGAGCAGGCAGTTGGAGCTGGGAGCAGGAAGGGGAAGGAAGGGTGTAAGGAGCAAGTGGCTCCTGCACCAGGTAAGGATCCCCAAGTCCCAGGCAGGCCCCAATCCCTATTAGGGTAGTGGGTAGTACTGAGAGACAGCCCCGAGGTTAGGGACTCTGCCCTTAGGTGTGAGTGTGCAGGCTTGTCAGTGTCACGGCTGGTAGTGCTGTGAGCGCTGACAGGTAGGCACAGTGTGTGCAGTGTTTTGTTGCTGCAGGTTCCGTGTGCAGTGTGTTTTTGCTGCAGGTTGACTGTGTGTGTGCAGTGTGTCTGCTGCAGAGGTTAGGGAGAAGTTTTCCAGAGGGGACCCGGGTGGGTACGGGAGAGGTAGTGTGGATGCAGGGTGTCAGTGACCCACCTGCAAAGGATAGGCTACCCCATAGGCCCTAGGAGTTTCCCCTAAAACCATTCAAGGTTACTGTGCTGTAGGGACGGCCTATAGTATAGCGAGTGTCACGGTAGTTTACGGAGTCAGATAGGGACTCCATTGACGCTGCGTACCCGTGCAGATGGTTGGGCGCTGCCCTTCGTTGCGGTTGCAGAGGCCATCTTCGTGGGGTCTCCCTGGATGGTGGATCCTGGATGTCGGGCCGGAACTCGACGGATCCTTTGTGAAGCAGTTGCAGATCCGGGCACTGGAGTGCTCGGCATACACTTTAGATCTACAAGTGCACAAACGGGCCCATTAGTTTCCTTAGTGACTGCGCAGTCACCCATATCCTTTCTCTCCAAGAGTGTGGGACATTGGGTGGGGAATTATTGGACATGGGGTGGGATCACCTTGTGTTGTGGGAAGTGTTCAGTGAGACGCCTTGGTTATTAGTGTCTCCTCTGTAGAGGGACACCTGTTATTCTGTTGATGATATATGTGTTATATGCTGTTCCTAAGTAAAAGGTATTGGTTATCATACCCACGGTGTGCTAGTTATTTGTATGTTTCTTGCCCAGGGGAATCTCACATCACGGGGATCCTGGGTAAGTGGAGGCGCTGCGCTATGTAAATGTATAAGTGTTACCCCAGGCTCCCAGCTAGCGGAGGCTCAGATTTCCTGGAGCCGCAGGTGTTCTACAGTGACCAGTAGATCCTTTGGGAGGGTTCAGAAAAAGGGCTACACTAATTAAAAACTTTGATTGTATATTATATTACTAACAATACTAAGAAAAAAGCCTCTCTGTATGACTGACATAGAGACGGATTTTTTATCCGACCGTTGAACGACTATACACTACACATATATATTAACCGTAGATAATCATATAATAATCTCAATGAAAATAGTCACAATCGATATATATTGTCTATAAGACATAGAAATATAGAACCTGATACTATGAAGATAGCAAATATTCAACAACCATATCACTAGTAGGAGAGAGAATAAACAATCAGGAGTTCAAATAAACAGTATACACAGCAATATACTCGGCGAGGGATGAACACCATAAACACTGGGATAAAAAATGCTTGAGTTCCGAGTCCGTGTTCATCCCTCGTGGAGCCATAGATCCCAAAGAATGTATCCAGAAACTCTCTCTGCGATTAAGGATATTCTCCCTATTGCCACCTCTGACAGGTGCCTTGATAAACTCAAGGGCAGAAAAAGAAAAATTGTTAATCCTGCCAGAGGGACACGCAGAGAAATGTCTGGAAACGGGATACTTATCATCCTTTTGTTTGATAGATCTCAGGTGTTCCGATATCCTCTGCTTGAGAGGGCGTATCGTCCTCCCTATATATTTACTGCCACAGCTGCATTTCAACATGTACACTACGTACTGTAAGTTAAAGGAATCCTAAGGCAGACCCAGGAGACATCTTTCCTGAGAGGGAGACTTTTCCTATATCCACGGTAGCTCTGGACACCACGAGGGGTTCGTGCCATACCGAAGGCTCCTGGGACCCGGAAGGCTCCAAGCACAGTTTCTCTCCCCTGTATGCGATCTACCTACTTCTAGTAAGTAGGCAATTTACTGAGTTCAGAGAATAAGGATGCATTTGGCTGTTAAACAATACTGCGCAATGTCCTTTCTCTCTGCTTCATGTCTCATATCTACAGGGTAACATTACACTGTGAAGAGGACTGTTTTGCCCTGTGAACTGTGATTTTGAGTCCAATTCTCATCGGCCAACCAATCAAGTCTGCAAGAATAGGACTATATTCACACCATTATATATCCTTTATTGGACGATATATACTTTATATATACACATGCGCCGGTTCCGATTCTATATTTGTATTTTTATATAGGTATATAAGTATATGTTTATTGTGATTGGGGTATACTCTTTGACAAAGGGCTTTGCCCGAAATGCGTCAGAGTGGGTGGTTGTTTTTTTTTATGGTGTCTCCCCTTGTCGACCATTAAAGGAGTTTTTTAACCTATGGTGTGCTGGTTCCTGCTGTTTGTCCATGGGCTGTGCTCCTTTTTCCTCCCTAGAGGTTATTTTCTTATGTTCTGTAATGTTAGGCTTTTAGGGCCTCATGCAGTAAGCCCCGATACAAAATTTTCGGCACGAATTGCGAAAATGTTTTTTTTGGGCGATTTGCCCTCGCAGTATTCAGTAAGGGCCGAATCCTTCCGATCCCTGCTGAAGCACTGCGAAAGCAAAGCTGCCGATGAGCTGTGGCGATACAGCCTGGCTCCCGATAAGGCTCCCGATAAGCCTTTGGTGCCGATAGATGTTTGCAGCTGAGAGAGACAAGCCGCTCTCTCAGCGCAAACTTCGGCACCAAAAAAAGTATTTAAAAACAACTTTTATTCATAGTGTACATGTGCAGGGGGTCTTCGGAGCTGAACCGCGTTGGTTTGAGGTCCGGGGACCCCCTGCCCCCCGAGATACAGGCCACTTTATGAGGTGCCGGTATCCCTCGGCGTTTCAAGGTCCCGATCACGTGACCGCGACCTGTAAACAAACCAGAGGGATACCGGCACGCCATAAAGGGGCCTGTATCTCGGGGGGCAGGGGGTCCCCGGACCTCAAACCAACGCTGTTCTGCTCCGGAGACCCTCTGCACATGTACAGTATAAATAAAACACACACACATCAATAAAGACTCGTTCCTTACCTTGGCGGCTATGTGCAATGGTAATGAAGCAGCATGAATGTCTTTTTAATTATACTGTACAGTGAGCAGGGGGTCCCCTGAGCTGAACCGCATTGCTTTGTGGAGCAGGGACCCCCTGCTTCCCGAGTTACAGGCCCCGGTATGTGTCATCGGGTGGCAGTGTCGCCGCCATGTTTATAGCGTCCCCGCAATAAACATGGCGTCCACACTGTAACCGATGGCCCAAACCGGGGCCTGTAACTCGGGAGGCAGGGGGTCTCTGAGCCACAAATAAATGCGCTTCAGCTCAGGGGGCCTCCTGCTTCCGCACAATATTATTAAAATACATTAATGCTGCTTCATTACCATAGCGGATAGCCGCTAAGGCAATGAAGGGGTTAACGCATTGTAGCATGTTTATTGGGGACAAATGCCCCCAATAAACATAGCATCAATACACAACATACAGTATAGTAATGGGCAGAATGACTATTATCCACAAATGGATAATAGTGCAGTTGTCCATTTACAATACATACACAACAATAAAGACTTTAAATACATATAGCACTCACCCATGTCCCACTGCCACGACGAAGGCCATCCTCATCTTCATCCTGCCCATGCCCCATCCGCTTCTGCAAAACAAACACAAGAATTACAACATCCAAATTAATGTCCCCTAACCCCTTAATCACCATAGCGGTTATTAACCGCTACAGTTATTAAGGGGTTAAGCCACCATCACCCACATACCCTCCCCCACAAAGCCCCCCAACCACCCTCACCCAATACCCACAGGGGAGTCCTACCAAATACCCTTGGGCCTAATACCCCCTCCCCCAGCACATACAGTACAATAATGTGCCAAATAACTATTATCCACATAGGGATAATACATTATTTGGCCATTATTAAACACATTCAATAACGTTAAAATGTAAAGAAAATTGTACTAACCTCATCAATAAGAAGTCTCCGTCGCCAGCATCATCCTTGGGGTCCGTTGCCAACATTAGAAATAGCCACAACATTTCAATATCATTAACATAACACTGAACCCCTTAATCACCTTATCGGGTACTAACCTGAAAGGTAATTAAGGGGTGAAGCCATCCTGCAATGCCTACAACAGTTATGCATAACATCCTCAGTGAAATAAAAACCAATTGCCTAACCAAATTCCATTTAATCATTCAATCTGTAGGCTCACATGCCTCATAAAACATTGCATTTACAGTGTATACATGTAGCATAACATGTAAACTGCATGTACACGCTGCAAATCAATGTTAACAATACAATAATGCCACTCAAATCGCCATACATCACAAGAAGTATATTATTTAATACAATAAACTCACCATCAATGAATTACCACACATCAATTACATCCCTAAACAATTAAAATACCATCCATACCAATTACACAATGAACTAAAGCTATCCTAACAGAGAACAACTTCAAAACATAGTCAAAAGTACACCAACAATTACAATATACTAAAGCAAGGCTTTCCATATCCTACTGTACGGCCTGGAAGCCCAAAACTTACATCTGTCTAAAAATAAAATACATTTAGCACACATCAATGCATAGCCACAATGATTAACAATACAGAATTAGAAGCTTTAACAACACTATCATTTCTTACCCTGTATATATATCTGTACACATACATACAGACATACATACAGTGGGAAGAAATGATATGCATTGTAAAAAATGAAAACATGAAAAAGCAACACAAAAAACAGTTACATTAAGTACATTTCTTTATTTAACTTACCATTACTTGCCCCCACCGACTCCCGTTGATCAGCTTACTCACGAACCAATCCACGACACCATCCACGACACCATCCAGGAACAAATCCACGAACCAAACCAGGAACCAATCCAAGAACAAGTGCAGGAACCAATCCAGGAAGCATGCCACGAAGAAATCCAAGAAACAATCCACGACACGATCCAGAAACCCATAAAAGAAAAAAAACATAACAAATTAAACATTAAAATAATAAAACATGACAATCAAGGGTTGTACTAGTTTTATTCTTAGTGAATCTGTATTACAATACCTTGTTCCGGGGTCTTCTTGACGTCCGGTGCCACGCCCTGGTCTTCAATCTTCAGGAGGAGGTCCGTCCTCCTCGGCATCTGCCTTCAAAATGAGACGACATAGGCTTTTATAGGCCTATGACGTCACATTTGTCGTCATATGGTTCCCACGGCCCTGATTGGGCCGTGAAAACCATGTGTTTTGGCCGATGTAAAAAAATTGATGACGTCACTTAAAGGCAATGCCAGCACAGCCAATCAGAATGGCTTTGCTGCTATTGCCTTTAAGAAAACGTCATGAAATGACACATGGCCGGACTCAGATGGTAAGCCAGCCAATCAGAGCGTGGGAACTCCATCCCTACTCTGATTGGTTCAAGTACCATGTGAGTCCGGCCATGTGTCATTTCATGACGTTTTCTTAAAGGCAATAGCAGCAAAGCCATTCTGATTGGCTGTGCTGGCATTGCCTTTAAGTGACGTCATCAATTTTTTTACATCGGCCAAAACACATGGTTTTCACGGCCCAATCAGGGCCGTGGGAACCATATGACGACAAATGTGACGTCATAGGCCTATAAAAGCCTATGTCGTCTCATTTTGAAGGCAGATGCCGAGGAGGACGGACCTCCTCCTGAAGATTGAAGACCAGGGCGTGGCACCGGACGTCAAGAAGACCCCGGAACAAGGTATTGTAATACAGATTCACTAAGAATAAAACTAGTACAACCCTTGATTGTCATGTTTTATTATTTTAATGTTTAATTTGTTATGTTTTTTTTCTTTTATGGGTTTCTGGATCGTGTCGTGGATTGTTTCTTGGATTTCTTCGTGGCATGCTTCCTGGATTGGTTCCTGCACTTGTTCTTGGATTGGTTCCTGGTTTGGTTCGTGGATTTGTTCCTGGATGGTGTCGTGGATGGTGTCGTGGATTGGTTCGTGAGTAAGCTGATCAACGGGAGTCGGTGGGGGCAAGTAATGGTAAGTTAAATAAAGAAATGTACTTAATGTAACTGTTTTTTGTGTTGCTTTTTCATGTTTTCATTTTTTACAATGCATATCATTTCTTCCCACTGTATGTATGTCTGTATGTATGTGTACAGATATATATACAGGGTAAGAAATGATAGTGTTGTTAAAGCTTCTAATTCTGTATTGTTAATCATTGTGGCTATGCATTGATGTGTGCTAAATGTATTTTATTTTTAGACAGATGTAAGTTTTGGGCTTCCAGGCCGTACAGTAGGATATGGAAAGCCTTGCTTTAGTATATTGTAATTGTTGGTGTACTTTTGACTATGTTTTGAAGTTGTTCTCTGTTAGGATAGCTTTAGTTCATTGTGTAATTGGTATGGATGGTATTTTAATTGTTTAGGGATGTAATTGATGTGTGGTAATTCATTGATGGTGAGTTTATTGTATTAAATAATATACTTCTTGTGATGTATGGCGATTTGAGTGGCATTATTGTATTGTTAACATTGATTTGCAGCGTGTACATGCAGTTTACATGTTATGCTACATGTATACACTGTAAATGCAATGTTTTATGAGGCATGTGAGCCTACAGATTGAATGATTAAATGGAATTTGGTTAGGCAATTGGTTTTTATTTCACTGAGGATGTTATGCATAACTGTTGTAGGCATTGCAGGATGGCTTCACCCCTTAATTACCTTTCAGGTTAGTACCCGATAAGGTGATTAAGGGGTTCAGTGTTATGTTAATGATATTGAAATGTTGTGGCTATTTCTAATGTTGGCAACGGACCCCAAGGATGATGCTGGCGACGGAGACTTCTTATTGATGAGGTTAGTACAATTTTCTTTACATTTTAACGTTATTGAATGTGTTTAATAATGGCCAAATAATGTATTATCCCTATGTGGATAATAGTTATTTGGCACATTATTGTACTGTATGTGCTGGGGGAGGGGGTATTAGGCCCAAGGGTATTTGGTAGGACTCCCCTGTGGGTATTGGGTGAGGGTGGTTGGGGGGCTTTGTGGGGGAGGGTATGTGGGTGATGGTGGCTTAACCCCTTAATAACTGTAGCGGTTAATAACCGCTATGGTGATTAAGGGGTTAGGGGACATTAATTTGGATGTTGTAATTCTTGTGTTTGTTTTGCAGAAGCGGATGGGGCATGGGCAGGATGAAGATGAGGATGGCCTTCGTCGTGGCAGTGGGACATGGGTGAGTGCTATATGTATTTAAAGTCTTTATTGTTGTGTATGTATTGTAAATGGACAACTGCACTATTATCCATTTGTGGATAATAGTCATTCTGCCCATTACTATACTGTATGTTAGGGGGGTATAGGTGTTGTTGGGTATATATATATATATATATATATATATATATATATATATATATATATATATATATATATATATATATAATTATTTAATTATTTATTTAATTCGTTATTGTGGGGCTGGGGTGTTTTTTTTTTATTATTGTGGGTAGTGGGGGTGTGTGAAGGGGGCATTAGCCCCAACGGTGGTTGTTTAGGGCTTGCGGGTGGGTAGCGGGAGGCCTTAACCCCTTCAGGACCGTAGCGGTATTAACCGCTACGGTCGTGAAGGGGTTAAGTGCCCCCGCATCCCCCCCGCAAGTCCTAAACTCACACCCAGGGCCAAATACCCCCCTCACCCATCCCCGCTACCCACAATAACGCTGGCACGGTGGGTTAACCCCTTCATTGCCTTAGCGGTTAGCCGCTAAGGTAATGAAGTGGCTTTTAAATGCCTTTTTCCTGCCTTGGATGCATGCCGGGGGGCTCCGGTGCGGGTATCAGCTCCGGAGACCCCCGGCATCAATCACAGGCAGGAAAAAGGGCTGATTTTTCCTAAGTGTCGCCCTTGCCGATGCTTCTCCTTCAGCAAGTTGCCAACTTTAGTTGGCGGGCTGGATTGGCCATAAAATCTCCAATCTGGCCTGCCGATCAGCACCAAAAAGCTGATCGGGGCTTACTGAATTCAGGCGGGAAAAAAAAGTCCCGATAAGTGGCTTATCGGCAGCCGGGTGGCGAAAAATTTTGTTTTCGGAAGAAAAGTTGCCGATAATTCCCACTTATCGGGGCTTACTGAATCAGGAGGGCAAAAAACGGCTATAAAATGCCGAAAAAGCCTTATCGGGGCTTACTGCATGAGGCCCTTAATGTGACTTTAACATACGTTACTGTACCATTACATTCCTTTCTGTAGTGAGTACAAAGTTACCACTAACGTTATTCTAACTGAGGGTAATGTAACTCTAAATGGCCAAACTGAGTTTAGTGAGTCTGGGCCAAATAGATAATAAAAGGCTTAGGGATGAAATCACTGGATATGAAGCGGGTATATTCAGCGGGAATCCCAGTGTCCACTTTAACATACTTTACAGGACAGTAATCTATGCCGAAAGAACATATTTGTACCGTGCACACTGCGCTATGTAAGAATGACAATCTGATAACATGTGTACTTTTCCTTGGACTCACTCATACTAAAATACTAATAAATCACTTAGTAATGAGGATGCAGGAAGTATTTATATTGGGAGAAAGGGAGAAAGGTTTCACTGTGATGATTCTTTCCCCCCTGAGTTTATGGCTGCTCCATACGCTGCTTGTAAGAAGTTGCTTGTTGTTGTTGTAATAAATGTGTTATATGATTGATTTCTAAGAACAACAGAAACACATACGGTGTTCCCAGTATTATTTCTGTGAGCGATCCAAATTAATTTACTTATACTGACACTGTGTAGTTTCCCCAGAAGCATTATACAGAATCCCTGTAAAACAGATCATACAGTTATTTAGTTCTGGTTGCTGCCCATCACGTGCATTATATCCTGGATACAGGGGCTTTACACTTTTAATGTTCTGTAAACCTGTATTACATTTGCAGTGTGTCTTAACCTGTAAAACACGCTGACAATCACATGTATCTTGGTTTTCTTTACGTGCATTTTATCATGGATTTGAACTCCTTTTATTTTAATGGCTTATTGAGTTTTGTTCTGTTGATTTACCACAGTTCACTGATGGAGTCAACTTGACAAATAACATCTATATGGCCACAAGTGAAACCTTTGTAACTTGGAAGGACCAATATACAGAATTTATTGAAGAAAATATCACATTATGTTTACTTGTGAATTCCTTGTGTTGCTATTTATTCTCAGGGGCTAGGAAAAGTTGACTATATGTCTGAAATACACTCTTGGGAGCATACACACGTACTCACACACTTAATAGTATGCAGTAGGTAACCCGGACCCATGCAAGAAAACTATGACATACCGTTATCTTCAATCAGTATATTTTATGTCAGTAGAAAAAATGCATATGAAGTTAAAAACTACTATCAAAACTCAACTACAGATGTGGCAGAAATGGACACGGAAAAACAATTATCTCCAGAACTGAGGCTCTCCTAGCATCGACAAAACGCACGAGGAGGAGATCTAAAATAGCCGCAGGGTGTCTGACATCATCAACATCCAACAGCTGATTCACATCTGACGATCATCAGGAAAATTCAATGAGAGCCCGCCGCGATAGTAAGGCCATAATTATATCAAAAAATGGGCACAAAGGCGCCACGCCACGCAGCTTCAAAAAAAAATAATCAAATGCAATGAAAGCGTACATACCAATCCGCGACGGTGGTACCGTGACATGCTGCAAAGCTTCTTTCTCATGAAGAAATTTGAGATGTGTTTTTCACAAGCGACGGCCGTATAACGTGATTGGCACGGCCAATCACAGTGCATCTTAAACAAACCAGGAAGTGATTGAACTGGTCATTTCACCTCTGCAGTAGTGCTACAGATCGCTTCTGCATGTGCACATGTATCGTAGCGCCGCTGCGTCGCTACGATGACATCACCGTATCGCTCTGCAGCTCTGCTGTTTCTGGTATATTGAGGACTGAAGCATCCTGGTTGCTTAGTAGGTTGTCATGACGATTCAAACCGGGAAGTAAACGACCTTCTTGTTCCTCTAGCGGGAACTCTGATCGCAGGTTTGTTACATAGAGGAATAATCATAGAAAGGTTCAAGGGGATATAAATATAAAATAACAGATATAATGAGTAACTCATAGCTTAACCCTTTACTCAAACATCCATCTATTCTTAGGGAAAGTTACTGTAGTATTACACTCTCATCCGATGGATCTACGAACACACATTGTACCCAATTCATTTCTCTAACTGAATGTATCTACAATCAATCATATGCGAGGAATCGGATAAATGACCATGTGGGAGGATAGAGTTGGGTGAATGCCAATAGAGAATCGGAGAGGATCCCAAACAAGATCCCAAGTCAACGTAAGTGCAATTTAATGCACATCAGTGCCTGATGAGTATAAAGTTCAACCACGGAGGGTAGAAGTACATCAGGGAGACCTATAAAGGAGGGACGCACATAAATAAAAAGCTAGTGAGACCCAACATGCCAGGGATACCACAGTGCAATCACAGGGTACAAGCTGTGATGGTGTTCGTCCATTCAGGAAGCAGACCCGCAGGGCTGAGGAAGGGATGTAAATTAACCGACCAGAGCCCAGGGACAGAATCCCTGTTAGAGTATCCATAGTCCATAAGCAGACAGGAGGTCAGAGCTGGCGGCAGTGTTGCAAAGTCCAGGCAACAGGTAAAGAGTCAGTCATAAAAGAAAAGGATTCCCCAGCTCGTGGTTCCACTTTAACTCCGGGACACATGAAAAAAAAAAAAAAAAAACACAATCAGAAGTATTTAAAATACAATAAAAAACCTTGATTGAACTTGATATGAAATACACTTACATAAAATAATGTCTCTTCAATAGGTATAGGGGAGACTTCCTGGTGATACCTCAACATTGGAGAAAAAAACAGATATAGTGTAACACCATTTTATTAACAAATACTTAAAAAAGAGATTGAAAACTCACAAACAGCCAGCAGTTTAAGGCATTGAGAAGGATGCATCCAGAAACCACAAGCTGTCCTCCAGAGTCCCTGGTTGTCAGTGTGGATCCTGCTCCAGCAGTCAGAGTGGTTCTTTGCAGGGATATACCAGCATTGGTTGATTTCCTGGTGCTTGTTCACAGACCTAGGGCCTCATGCAGTAAGCGTTGATAAGGGAATTATCACCATTTTATAGCCAAAATTGGGTTTGAGATTCAGTAAGCGCCGAAAAGTGCTTGATTTCGCCAGGTTTCGGAGCCGATTATTTTGTTATGGCCAGTCGGCTGCCGATAAGCCTGTTTTCGCCACTGATCGCCACTTTTTTAAATCGGCTGGATTCAACAAAAAAAATCAGCTTATCGGGGCTGATCGGCACTACGAAATTGAGATGTTATGGCCGATTTCTCCCGCCAACTAAAGTTGGCAGTTTGGACGGGAGAACGATCGCTAAGGCTGCCGGAACGGCACTTAGAAAAAAAAAATCTTCTGTACATCAATGGAGTCAATGGAGCGGGGACGTATAACAGTATAGTACTGTTTACGTTTCATTGCTCACAATACAAACGTCATTTGCATTACAGTGTGGGGGGCATTCCCTGCATTGTGTCACGGCTGACGTGTATTATTTGCATAACATTATACTTTTACATGTTTGCAGCATTTGCGGGTCACATTACTCATCATGTGATGATGTGGCAAGGGAAAATACTATACTCAACTCTTAAAGGAGAACCTCACATCATAGCACACATTTTACTGAATTGATCGACAATTGTTTACATGATGTTACACATGTCACACATGTCACACATACACCGTATATTCATGTTCCTTTACATTACACAATGCTTGTAATGTGTCACGCATCTTTAAACGTTCATGTACATCTAAATTCTCATGTTTACATCTACGTTTGGTCCTCCCTATTTTCATGACGTCACTTATTGGACGCGCAATCACATTGCATATTTACATTATAACCGTTGCATTACAAGCACTTCAACCTAACTTATACGCACATGTACAGTAATTCATCATTGGGACACCTTGTAAACTCATTCTATAGCAACTATCCTCATTACACAAATGCATGCATATGCACACGACTATTCATTGTTGGCAACATGTCACAATAACATGGCTAATTACACATGTTACACAAAACTTTTCCACACATCAATCTCAGCCTTTTTGTCTCATTACATGACTGACTCTTGCGTTCACAAGTTTTACATGCATTGCACATGCAACTATTTATTTGCAAGCAATGTTTCTACAAAGCATCACGTCACATCATTGGCAAATATCATCATTCCCTGCAGAATACACACAACAACTGCACACAGCTTGCCACACAAGTACTTTATTATGTTCATGTAAAACCTTGCATTTTACTATGTCACCTGACATCATTATACCTATTTAAAGGACGCCCATTACCTGCTCATTCACAGCTACTCATTTCAAAATGTTGAGATTGTTTAGGAGACGGAGGAACATTCTTTTCTATGACATGCTTGATGATGAAGACAATCATATAGGGCAAGGGAGGGACACACCGAGGGACAGTGACAGGGACAGTGACGCGGATACGACAGGGACAGGGAGAGGGACAGGCCGAGGGACAGGGAGAGGGACAGGAGATCAGAGGAGAAGACAGAGGAGACAAGTTGTGCCTCGTCCGCGTCTGTACAGGGAGAGAACCCTGTTAGATGGGATGAGTGAGGAGGAGATTGTAAGTCGCTGTCGTTTGAGTTCAGCAGCAATCTTAGCTCTTTATCAGGAGATAAGGGGAGATTTAGATTTTTTCACAGCCAGAGGTCGTGCAGTCCCTGGGCTTGTTAAAATGCTGTGCTCATTACATTATCTTGCTTCCGCGTCATACCAGACAACTGTGGGCATAGTGAGCGGGGTCTCGCAATCTACATTCTCGCGGGCCTTGACCCAGTTTCTCTATGCACTCAATAGACGCGCTAGGAATTATATTCATTTTCCTACAGAGGCGACAGAGTGGCTGGAAGTCAGGACTGGCTTTTATAATATAGCAGGGATACCATGTGTGCTGGGTGCAATCGATTGCACACATGTTGCTTTGATTGCACCTAGTCAGAGTGAGCATGTGTACCGCAATCGTAAGCACTACCATTCACTCAATGTACAGGTGGTATGTGATGCGACGATGAGGATAATGCATGTGGTACCCAAATTCCCTGGTTCCAGTCACGATTCCTCTATCCTGAGGAACTCTTCAGTCTTCCATGCGTTCGAAGAGGGACATTTTGAACATGGTTGGCTGCTGGGTGAGTACACATTTACATGTTCTAACACAAAACACATTTTTATTTAGGAATGTTGGCATTGTACAATTTGATCACTAATGTCAGCTTATGTGTGCTCCATTCATTATAGGTGACTCAGGATACGGAATTAGGCCGCGGCTCTTGACTCCGGTGCTAAACCCTCAAACTGAAGCAGAGGAGAGGTACAATGCAGCCCATATATCTACAAGATCTGTTATAGAGAGGACATTTGGCCTACTCAAGACCAGATTTAGGTGTCTGGACAGAACTGGTGGGGCTCTTCTATACAAGCCTCAAAAAGTCTCTGATATTATCCTTGCCTGTTGCATTTTGCACAATGTTGCACTCAGGCACAATGTACAATCAGACCTAGCTGAGCCTTTGGTAGACGAGCATCCCACCCATGTAGCTGCTGAAAATGAACAAACAGCCAGTGGTGGCCAGACACGCCAGAATCTCATCAATTCATTTTTTTCTTGTAAGTAAAAACAGATATGTTCCAAGTTCTACTTTTATACTTACATTATGTTATCTTAACAATAATGTTTTTTTATATAACCTTCTGTTAGGACACAGATGAATATGGGTTGCACACCTTTCTTTTCTCTGCTGTGTGCACAAAGGGTAGTGGCACATGTTATTGTTGCACAGGTTATATAATCCCTCTTCAATTGTACTTTAGTTGTATGTATGTGAATACAACTGGGGTAACAAAGCACTAATATTTTAGCATTGTGTTGTTCCTTATGCTAACACAATACACATATTATGCCCATACTCATTCATGCTTCTAGTATGCTTACATACAATGTTATTGGTGCAGTGTAACATGTACATCCATATGATGTGTACACCAGGCTCATTTACATTTTGAATGTGATTAAATATACATGGTGTTGCACATTTAACACCAAATACACACTTTGCTGTGTTGTTTACGGTACTGAAGATGGCATGTCAATGTTTGCAATTTATATATTGTTCCTTTGCATTATAGGTATATCTCCAGTATGACTGATCATGGTATGTATATTTGCTGACATCTCTCATAAGATGTGCCTACCTCAATCTTCCTATAATTATTTGAAGTAAAAACACAACATATTGTTTTAAAGACAAATGTAACATACATGTACTTTCTGTATCATGTATATGCATTTAGCTACTCTTGAGCTTTCATGTGCATTGTATTCGAAAATGATTACTCACATTTTATCACATTTTATGTATGTTTCCTTATAAATTCCATTCATGTAATATAGAGCTGTTTGGAGAAAAGGGGATAACTGTACTTATTTGTTTACTTACGGGAGCTCATTCATCACGGATGAAATTGACTGATCATAACACTCCATGCATGAATGCCTGTAATCACAACAATGCGTACTACATCTTATATTTAGCAATGTAGGTGTTTTTTAATGCTAGGAATTAATAGTCAACATGAATTTAAATTTGTGACATGTGTATGTATAAGTCACACGTGTGTGGATGTGTCCTACATGTACCAAGTGTAAAACTGTGAACAGAAAACACTATTTTGTTGCAAATGTTACTGTCATTTAGCATTTCTAATTTACCTATATGACAATGTTGGTAATATTTTTGCTATATAATTCACGTCACTTCATCATTATCATGATGATAATTATCAAGTATTCTCACAATTGTAACGTCAATCACGTGCACATTAGCATAGACACACTTTTTAAGACAACTGTTTGTGTCTGAATCAATTTGTGTAGGATCCATGTATAACACCGACAAATGATAACACCAGCTTTATTATGGTAGCTTATATCATCATATTGACTATACGATATATTTTTAGAAAGTTTAATAAACAGAGTAAACTATAGTTAGTTAGGTTAATGAAATATACACAGAAACGTACTTCATTACATGATGTTGATGTCATATTCAGAACATCATTAATTGCTACAGTCCCAAACCATTTAATCAACATACCCATGTAACAAGAGATTTTTAACAATAAAGGGCTAGTTGGTTGTAAGTGTCCTTTACATTGGGAGAAGGAGTGGCTCAGTGAGTAAAGACACACACTGGCACTGAGAGTTTGAAGCAGGGGAGTCTGGTTCAATTCCCGGTGTCGGCTCCTTGTGATCTTGGCCAAATCACTTTATCTCCCTGTGCCTCAGGCGGCCAAAAATAAATTGTAAGTTCCACGGGCCAGGGACCTGAGCCTGAAAAATGTGTCTGTAAAGCGCTGTGTACAACTAGCAGCGCTATACATGAACATGCTCATATTATAATTATTATTATTATTCTTATTATTATTGTTACATAGTTTCGACAGTCATACGTTCCATTACACAATAGAATACACAAATGTGTTAGCAGAGTGGGAATGGTTGTTATATATAAAACACACCATGCCATAAAATGATAGTAGTCATTAAAGAACACTCAATAAAAATTCATGAGGCACTATTTTGCAACATCATTATGTTAATTAAGTGCTTATGCAATATAGGCATAAGTGTATCACATTTTTAATTGTTTGTTAATAAGCGCTGCAAGCAATATAAAATTAGTTCCATATGTAGTATAGTAGTCGGTGGCTCCTCCTCACAATCATCTCATATAAAGGTAGACTCTTCTGAAATCATACATTGATCCGATTGTATCTTCCCCGACATCTCTGAAATACAGCAAACACATGATGGTCAAAGATGGCACCTTACTATATATGTATCCGTGACAACGCGTTACACAGCTCTATATGATTGTGTACATACACACGTCACTCACTTATATTTTAGAAGTACAAGTGTACATCAGTATGTAATGTTTCCTTAAATTTGTAGCAGGCATAACTATGTATATGATGTGAACGTTGCCTGTATACTGAAAAATGTGCGCGCACATCTTAGTGTGCGCACGCACTTCAGGCTTGGCTGCACTAACTGTTTGCGCATGCGCAAAACAAAGCGTACGTTGTGCGTTCAATACAGGTTGAAAATATGATTAAACATACAATCTTTATTTCAAATACAATGAATACGAAACTACATTCGTTCTAAACGAGTACATCTGTATTCTTTTTAAACAGACGTGTTTGGACAGAAAGGACGGCCGATAACACAATGCGCAAATGCAATACGTGTGACGTCATGTTAAACCAGCGTGAAACGCACGCTAACACTCCTCCCACTCAATTAACATTCGGCTAACGCCCAGTTGACGCCCCCACTGTATGACACACTGCAGTTACCGTTACTATAACAAAACATGACAGCCAATAGGCTTTGAGGCGCGCACGTCGCTTGGGGGCGGGACTTACATCCGTAATCCTTTTTAAGGACGCCTTGGGCCATGACAAGGGTCCCACGTCATACGTGGTGGACCCGCTTTTAAATGTTGTAGATGTAGCATGATAACAAAACAGGTATGTGTTAGAGTTATGGTAAAATTTTGCTAATATGTTTAAAGTGATAGGAAAGTACGTATATTTATTCCGTCAGCAATGTGTACTACTCTTTCAGGTTCTACTATATTGTATTCGGAAACAATTTATTTGTGATCGCTACATGTTATGCAGTCTGCTATGTTACGCTGTATCCACGCATTGAAAGGGAAAATGGTGGTTAGACAAAAAAAAAAAATGTAAACGCAGAGTTAACGCATAACGATTGTTATATTTACCATTCTTCTAGAATTAACTCTTCGTCTGCCTGCAACTGGTCACTCCAGAAATGCAAGGCATTTTCATCCACGCTTGACCCAAACGCTGAATCCAGTATGAAACACATCTCCTCCATGAAGCGCTCATAGGAATCGCCACTGCTTTCTTCAAACAATTGGTCGGGAGGTAGGTTCATTTCTTCGGGTACCCATTCCAATGCATTTTCAGCTGAAAGGCTTGGTACAGAATCATAGTAGTTATGTTCATGTACAATGTGGGTTTCAGGAATGGAGGGTGCAGATATTGCAGCAGCTATCGATTCACACGGAACAGTAGTAGTGGATCCATTGCTATTGGCATTAGGAATAAATATGCCTTTAACCACAATATATGTGCCTTCTTTCACGGTGAAATGTTTTTCTTTGGCAATCTTCCAGAAACCATAGTTGTGTTCTAGCTTATCCTGCACACGTTCAAAAAAGTCATTTGTTGATAAAGTGAATCTTATTGATGAATTAAAATTGCGCGCATGCCGACGGTTTTGGTAATAAGGATATTTTGCTCGAATCAAATCATAGATTTGGCGTGTGCTTGCTTGATGTCCGCAAGTTAATAAAATAGCTTCTGAAATCATGTATTTATAACCTAAATTCGGATTCATAATTGTCACCAATTCATCAGCCATTGCAGAGTAGCACAAAAGATGTGTGCAGGTATCTGTTCTTTGCTCATCAAAATGAAACTGCTCAGTGGCTAACAAATTGCTGTGTTTCCTTTTCAAGGTCAACAAAAGTATAAACTGTAACTCCTTATTTCAAACGCCAATTGGATTTCTAGTTATAATTGCTTGAACATTTGTGGTTAGTGATAGCCGCATGTGGGACAAACATGTATCCTTTTTTTATCTCGTTTTTGAAAACATTAGTACACTTTTCATTCAGTAACATTGAGTTTTCTTGCAAAATAACAATGAGCACTGTGTGAAAATAGTGCTTAGACAGCCATATCAGTAAATACACACACCTGCAAAATGAAATGTTTTTTTCCCACATTTCTGTGTGTATTTGAAAGTCTGGTTAAGTCCCTGTCTGCATGAGTTTAAATACGTGTGTATCTATATATATATATAAATATATCTATCTCATAAATATATATATATATATAAAGTGTATATTGTACTATATGTATATTGTGTGTATGTGTATGTGTATGTGTATGTGTATATGTATATATATATATATATTATATATAAAAAAAAATATTATTATTTTTTTTTATATATATATATATATTATATATATATATAAAAAGTAATATTTTTTTTTTTTTTAAATATTGCTGGAGTACACACAACATATTGATGGCAGTAAGTAGGCCTTGTATGAAACCTATTTAAATGGTGATAAACATGAGTGAATTAAGTAATAAACATTTGTTTGCGCCCAATAATGTTAGAGGCTCACACTTAGTATACTTTTCAAACATTAGGCCTGTATTATTAAAATACTGTGTTTTCACAAGGAAGCATGAAGTGTATGTTTCTTGTAAATACATCTATACCAGTTTATATAGCACTATATATACACACACACACACACACACACACACAGTGTGTGTCTGTGTGTGTGTGTGTGTGTGTGTGTGTGTGTGCATATATCAATACATACTACATATATATTAGTATCAATTCAGAGATGTTCTTGAAACAAGAACACATAAATGATTAAAGGACAACATTACAATGGGCAGCAAAGGTAAGTAATATGTAACACAAAATCCTGCTGTACACGTACAAGAAAGATGTTTGCAGTTAAATAGGTGCTTTTATAATTGCATGAAAATAATATGCACATGCAATGATTACATCAATTAACACACCCAAATGCAATGTTTTGCTGCAAAGTCAATAGCAGCTTCTCTAAACTTAGCAACTGGCTCCTGGTGGACCATTACTGAACAGACGATTAAAACATAAATATTTAGAACACTATTCATTAATTAGGAGTGTAAACATTTCCAAAACTTCACGTGTACAAGAACATACTTGAAAGTTTGGAAACAACACAGTCTTCAGCATACATACAATAGTAATTAGATAATGTGAAGTCAACAAAACAAGGCCAAAGACATATTTTCTGAATTATAACATTTATTTTTTTTGTTCCTTTTGCGAGCGAGTAACAGGCCTGCTTGTTGTCTCTTGAATTTTCCTTTTTCTTTTGCCACCAACTTTAGGCACAGCAGAGCCACTTTGAGTGGCCTCTGGCACTTCACGGGCAGGGCTTGTGGGCAGTGACTCACCTACAGGGCTTTTGGGCAGTGACTGTTCACCTACGGGGCTTGTGGCCAGTGACTCACCTACAGGGCTTGTGGCCAGTGATTCACCTACAGGGCTTTTGGGCAGTGATTCACCTACAGGGCTTTTGGGCAGTGATTCACCTACAGGGCTTTTGGGTAGTGACTGTGAGCAAGTTGGTAGACACTGCACAAGTGATGGTTGGTCTGTTTCATGTGTGTCTTTTGTTGTTTTTGACCAAAAACTGGTCAGTAGTAACTGCTTGTATTTTGTTTTTGTGGGCTCCTTTGTAGGTGTCAGCTGCTGATTTTGTACAGATGGCAGTGGTAGTATGTCGTCAGGAACCTGCACAGCAATCTCTGCTACTTGACCGGTAACATTTGGGCCTGGTGAATGAATATCAGATGAATGTGGTGAAAACTGACCTGCATGAACAGATCCTGGCTGGGAGGTGTTGAATTGTGGTACATTAGTCATTCTCCAGTAATTAGCTTGTGTTTGCTGAACAACTAATGCTTCGAATGAGGTGTTGATTTTTTGCAACTGTTTCGGCACTTCAATGAAGACTCTGTGGAGATGTGCCAATTGTGAAACTGTTTCTTCCTGCAGTGCAATCATCCTTTCCAGCACTGTCATGAAGTCAGAATGGCGACGATTTTCTGCTTCCACAATTTTTCCCTCAGAAGCTACAATTGCATCGTATGTCGTATTTGCTGGACGATTTGCCGGTAAAACAGTTTCAATTGGAACGTCTTCATGGTCACTTGCTTCTATTTGTGTGTGTATGGCGGTGGCGTCATCATCATCATCATCATAATCCTCTTCATCATGTTCTACAAATAAATGTACAAATTATTAAATGTCATGTTAATCTCTGCTGTGTTACTATGTAATTGTACTGTGTCATAAGTAACAACTAACATGTTTCCATACGTTTTATAACCTCACATTAAAAACTACCTTGACTTAAGAATAATGTTTGGACTCAGAATGAAATATGAGTGAATGAAAACTTGCTGTAAACTCACAACTCCTACATGATAGTTAAAATCACTAACACAATACAAGTTGCCTTACAGAAGAACAATGTTCAAATATAGTGCTCAAGTGACATGCTCTGTAATTAACAATGATTTCTTGATTGAAGGAAATAGGCTGGGTATAAGGTATATGATTGAGTGAGGTATATATGGGTGCGTGTGTAGTCTGTGACCTGAATAAATGTCCTGGTGAGTGTGGGTGATGGAGATATATGAGCCCCACCCCCTCACTGCCAATGTGGACTGGTACTGACACTTATATAAACACACCAATAAAATACCTCTATGTACTGTTTGAAGGTACAACTCACGTGACCTTGCCCATTGTGCCTTCTGGAAAGCGTGCTCCTGCTTGTAGAAATTATTCGGGTAGCCACAGATGTAGAGGTGCAGCGCACAGCGATAAACTGGATCCACGGGACAGCAGCAGTATAATGAAAATAAAAGTTCTTTATTGAGAAGTCATGGTGCAGACAGGTATGGGTGCAGGAAAAAACCTCTGTCTCTAACGCGTTTCACGCCTTGCTGGCGCTTCGTCGGAGAGTACAGTGTAGTGTGCTGTGGTTGCCCTCTTATAGAGATCCCAATTATCATAATTTGAGACCTCCGTGTAAAATTTGTAAACCGGAAGTGACGCGACTCACTTGGTATACCGGAAGTGACGTATCGCGATATGCGAGTCACTGTTATTTGCCGGCTGGGTATGGTATTAAATAGCGCGTCTTCTAGCCTCATGGGGAGGGGTTATCTGGGAGTGTGGAGGTAAAGCAAAGCCAAATCTATCCGTATTTAGGTGTATACTAAACCGGAAATGACGTGTCGCTATGGCACATACTTTTAAACCGGAAATGACATATCGCTATGATGCCCATGACAATGATTTGTTTACATAATAAATATGTGGTCATGGCAACCCGTGGATTAACCCTGGGGTGAAGACTTTATGCAAATGAGGGAAAGCACAGCACAGATATCTTTGCTGAATAGTTAATAACTCATTTCAAGCAAGATATATTAAAAACAATAGTCAACATTTACAATCCTATCAGAGGACATCAATAGATATTAATGAGAATAAAATGCAGTAATTATGATACTTGGTATGACACAGAACTAGATTAGAGAGGGAACGATATATAGTACATTCTATTGGTCAAGTTCAGAGAGATACAAAGAGATAACCATATAACTTGTGATACACAGAGTTATAAAAATATGTATAATATAATATATACATGACCTGATATTAATAATAACAATAATTTTATTGCAAAAAATGTTTCAATTCCCAATCGGTATTTATACCCCCGGGTGCAAGAGACCCGAGGGTATAAATCCAAAACATTTCTCTCTGATTCAGAGTCAATTCTCTATTGCCTCCCCTAATGTGTTTGGGGATATGTTCCAATGCATGGAATGTGAAAGTTTCTAACGAGCCTTGTGGGCATTCATGAAAATGTTTTGCTACCGGTAATTCTATATGATTCTTTTTAATAGAGCGTATGTGCTCAGAAATTCTAATCTTTAACGGACGAATTGTCCTTCCGATGTACACTTTACCACATTGACAATTTATTTTATACACCACATAATTTGTATTACATGTCATGAAATGATTAATTTTATATTTCTGTCCTGTATGTTTATTGGTAATTTCTGACAAAGGGGTGACATACTTACAGTATACACAATTCCCACATTTATGGAAACCTTTGGGTAATTTTGTGTCTCTGGATTCTAGGGCAAATAAACTCGGTGATAGGTGATAACCTATAGTTTTCGCCTTTTTATAGACAAATCTTGGTGTACTAGACACATATTTATTAAGGTCTTTGTCTAATTGTAGAACCTTCCAATGTTTGTCTACAATTTGCTTAATACATTTTGCCTGATTACTGTATGTTGTGATAAAGAGTGGTGTTCCTGAATCTCGTTCCTGTGGTCTATTGTGTTTGTGTTTGTCTGGAAATTTCTTTAGTAGATGTTCTCGCTCTGTGTTAAGCGCTCTGTTGAACGCAGATTGAATATGTTCCTCAGGGTAGCCTCGGTTTCTAAATCTCTCACTCAATATCTCAGATTCTTCCAAGAAGGTTTCCTCAGTAGAGCAAATCCTTCTTAGTCTGAGATATTGTCCGATTGGTATACCGCGTAAAAGTGGTTTCGGATGACTGCTATTGGCCCTGAGGAGAGAATTGCGGGCATTGGTTTTGCGAAACAGGTTTGTCTGTACCGTGCAATCAGTATCAACATATAAATTGATGTCTAAATAATTGATATGATTGATATGAATTGATGATGTAAATTTTAAATTATATGTATTGTTATTCAGATAAAGAATAAATTCCTGTAGTGTAGAGTAGTCTCCCCTCCATATCAAAATAAGGTCGTCAATGTACCGACGATAGAAAATAATATTGTTACGAAACGGGTTGGTGACACCAAAAATGTGAATGTTTTCCCAAAATCCCATGTATAAGTTCGCGTAGGAAGGTGCAAAGGAGGTCCCCATAGCCGTGCCTTGTTTTTGAAGAAAAAAGTGGTGATTGAACAAAAAATAATTGTGTTGTAGAAGGAAGATAATACAATCTAATAAAAATGTGATTTGGGGCGTGTGTAAATTGGAAGTGTTAAGAAAGTGAGTGACTGCTTGGATACCTAATTCGTGTCTAATAATTGTGTATAAAGATGTCACGTCTAATGTGACCCAAAAATAATTGTGACACCACGTGATTTCATTTAACATTGTGATCAGGTGAGTGGAATCTCTGAGATAGGAGGGGAGTGCTCTCACTAGAGGTTGTAAAAAAAAAACATCAACATATCTCGATATACCATCTCCCAAAGATCCAATGCTGGAGATAATTGGTCTCCCTGGTGGATTATCCAGAGATTTGTGGATCTTTGGGAGATGGTGAAATATCGGTATGGTTGGAGAGCGATTGCACAAATACTGACATTCCTGAGTCGTTAATACCCGCAATTCTTTGCCTAGATCAATAAGGGTATTCAATTCAGATAGATACATAGTGGTGGGATCCTTCTCCAACTTAAGGTAACAGACCCTATCATTGAGTTGCCTCATGGCTTCTTTCAAGTATTGGTCTTTGGACATCACTACAATAGCTCCGCCTTTATCGGCGTTTTTTATAATAATCTCATTATTGGTTTTTAGTTTTTGTAGTGTGTTTCGTTCATTTTTAGTGAGGTTGTCAGGTCTTATGTTTGAGAAGGTGTATCCCTTAGCTAATACTTGTAAGTCACGTTCTACTAGTTTTTGAAAAGTTTCCAAAAATGGTCCTTTGTTATATGTTGGGCAGAAAAGTGATTTGTTTCTTAACCCTGAATGTTTACTATGTGTTAAGAATGTGGTAATGTCTTCTTCTTGTTCCTCCTCATGTTCTGCAAGCAGATCTGTTAGGTCTTGTATACTGGTGTATTCTTTGAAAGACAATTGATCTTGCAACATTGTGTCCATCAGGGGCTCTCTATTGGATGTTGGAGCCTCTGGTGGAGACAAGGTGTCAAGATTAGCATTTTTATTGTTAAACCATTTCTTTAAAGACAATTTTCTAATAAATCTCTGCACATCAATAACCGTAGAAAAAAGGTCGAAGTTGTCATTTAGGGCAAAATTCAAGCCTTTGTTAAGTAATTGCATTTCTTCATTGTTTAAAGGTATACCAGAAATATTAATGACGTTGTTATTGTCAACATTTAATTGTCCATCTTTCTCTTTTTGTCTCTTTTTTCTTTTGGCCGAGCGCCTTGTTTTTCTGAACCGTTTTTTGGGGCTTTGGATTCATATGATGAAGAAGACTCATATCTCCGTGTGTATGATGTTGATGCTCTGTTATCTTGTTCCCCCTGGTCACGGGAGTGTCTTTCTGCGTCTGGGCCTCTTGAAAAGGAGACTGATGGTGTACGTGTTTCAATGTCTGATGTGTCTGATATACTAGAAAGTTCTGATCTATTCTTTAGAATGGATTTGTTTGGTGTAGATTTTGTTTGATTCTCTCTCTCTCTGTGTTGATTTCTCTTCTGATTCTTATTTTTATTAGCATTTCTATGTGATATTGGTTTTTGCCACATATACACCTGATTAAAAACATAATCCATCTTGTCTCTCTCATACTTCTTTTGTTTCTGTGTCATAAGTTCTTGTTCCATAGTTTTAATATGTTTACTTAGTTTGTCATCACAGTCATCAAATTCATCCATATCAATTAAGTTTTTCAAATTCAATTGTAGGTCTTTCACTGTATTTGATGTGAGTTTTTTCTCTTCTATCTTATGTTCTATTATTATATCGATCAATCTAAAGGAACATTCATCTAATAGTTTGATCCATTTGGATTCAAATTCTTTCGATGGGAATCCAAAAGATGGCGTTTTTGTTATTCTTAAGCCTCTTGGTATTCGCTTCATCATTCTATAGTTCTCTAGTGTGGTGATGTCCCACCACAACCGTATGTCGGTAGCTAGGGCTTTTTCAAATTTGTTAAAGAACATAGGAAGATCTATATCATCATCATCAATTAACAGCGTGGACCCCTCAAACACCTGAGCTGCTTGTTTGCTTCGTTTGGTGTTATCAGTGCATTTGTGTGCATAGGATGTGGATTTATTTTGGCTGGTATCTGAGTCCTCTGATAAGCACTCCATCCTGTCTGTCTCTCACCATGTATTTGTAATATATATTGATAAACAGCTTTCAAAAGAACTGTACTACTTTCCTCGTGTCCCAAGTGGTGGATTATATCTTCAGTGGTCACGAGCTACTATGGATATGTTGAGGTGCCAAGTAGAAGAACAATGTTCAAATATAGTGCTCAAGTGACATGCTCTGTAATTAACAATGATTTCTTGATTGAAGGAAATAGGCTGGGTATAAGGTATATGATTGAGTGAGGTATATATGGGTGCGTGTGTAGTCTGTGACCTGAATAAATGTCCTGGTGAGTGTGGGTGATGGAGATATATGAGCCCCACCCCCTCACTGCCAATGTGGACTGGTACTGACACTTATATAAACACACCAATAAAATACCTCTATGTACTGTTTGAAGGTACAACTCACGTGACCTTGCCCATTGTGCCTTCTGGAAAGCGTGCTCCTGCTTGTAGAAATTATTCGGGTAGCCACAGATGTAGAGGTGCAGCGCACAGCGATAAACTGGATCCACGGGACAGCAGCAGTATAATGAAAATAAAAGTTCTTTATTGAGAAGTCATGGTGCAGACAGGTATGGGTGCAGGAAAAAACCTCTGTCTCTAACGCGTTTCACGCCTTGCTGGCGCTTCGTCGGAGAGTACAGTGTAGTGTGCTGTGGTTGCCCTCTTATAGAGATCCCAATTATCATAATTTGAGACCTCCGTGTAAAATTTGTAAACCGGAAGTGACGCGACTCACTTGGTATACCGGAAGTGACGTATCGCGATATGCGAGTCACTGTTATTTGCCGGCTGGGTATGGTATTAAATAGCGCGTCTTCTAGCCTCATGGGGAGGGGTTATCTGGGAGTGTGGAGGTAAAGCAAAGCCAAATCTATCCGTATTTAGGTGTATACTAAACCGGAAATGACGTGTCGCTATGGCACATACTTTTAAACCGGAAATGACATATCGCTATGATGCCCATGACAATGATTTGTTTACATAATAAATATGTGGTCATGGCAACCCGTGGATTAACCCTGGGGTGAAGACTTTATGCAAATGAGGGAAAGCACAGCACAGATATCTTTGCTGAATAGTTAATAACTCATTTCAAGCAAGATATATTAAAAACAATAGTCAACATTTACAATCCTATCAGAGGACATCAATAGATATTAATGAGAATAAAATGCAGTAATTATGATACTTGGTATGACACAGAACTAGATTAGAGAGGGAACGATATATAGTACATTCTATTGGTCAAGTTCAGAGAGATACAAAGAGATAACCATATAACTTGTGATACACAGAGTTATAAAAATATGTATAATATAATATATACATGACCTGATATTAATAATAACAATAATTTTATTGCAAAAAATGTTTCAATTCCCAATCGGTATTTATACCCCCGGGTGCAAGAGACCCGAGGGTATAAATCCAAAACATTTCTCTCTGATTCAGAGTCAATTCTCTATTGCCTCCCCTAATGTGTTTGGGGATATGTTCCAATGCATGGAATGTGAAAGTTTCTAACGAGCCTTGTGGGCATTCATGAAAATGTTTTGCTACCGGTAATTCTATATGATTCTTTTTAATAGAGCGTATGTGCTCAGAAATTCTAATCTTTAACGGACGAATTGTCCTTCCGATGTACACTTTACCACATTGACAATTTATTTTATACACCACATAATTTGTATTACATGTCATGAAATGATTAATTTTATATTTCTGTCCTGTATGTTTATTGGTAATTTCTGACAAAGGGGTGACATACTTACAGTATACACAATTCCCACATTTATGGAAACCTTTGGGTAATTTTGTGTCTCTGGATTCTAGGGCAAATAAACTCGGTGATAGGTGATAACCTATAGTTTTCGCCTTTTTATAGACAAATCTTGGTGTACTAGACACATATTTATTAAGGTCTTTGTCTAATTGTAGAACCTTCCAATGTTTGTCTACAATTTGCTTAATACATTTTGCCTGATTACTGTATGTTGTGATAAAGAGTGGTGTTCCTGAATCTCGTTCCTGTGGTCTATTGTGTTTGTGTTTGTCTGGAAATTTCTTTAGTAGATGTTCTCGCTCTGTGTTAAGCGCTCTGTTGAACGCAGATTGAATATGTTCCTCAGGGTAGCCTCGGTTTCTAAATCTCTCACTCAATATCTCAGATTCTTCCAAGAAGGTTTCCTCAGTAGAGCAAATCCTTCTTAGTCTGAGATATTGTCCGATTGGTATACCGCGTAAAAGTGGTTTCGGATGACTGCTATTGGCCCTGAGGAGAGAATTGCGGGCATTGGTTTTGCGAAACAGGTTTGTCTGTACCGTGCAATCAGTATCAACATATAAATTGATGTCTAAATAATTGATATGATTGATATGAATTGATGATGTAAATTTTAAATTATATGTATTGTTATTCAGATAAAGAATAAATTCCTGTAGTGTAGAGTAGTCTCCCCTCCATATCAAAATAAGGTCGTCAATGTACCGACGATAGAAAATAATATTGTTACGAAACGGGTTGGTGACACCAAAAATGTGAATGTTTTCCCAAAATCCCATGTATAAGTTCGCGTAGGAAGGTGCAAAGGAGGTCCCCATAGCCGTGCCTTGTTTTTGAAGAAAAAAGTGGTGATTGAACAAAAAATAATTGTGTTGTAGAAGGAAGATAATACAATCTAATAAAAATGTGATTTGGGGCGTGTGTAAATTGGAAGTGTTAAGAAAGTGAGTGACTGCTTGGATACCTAATTCGTGTCTAATAATTGTGTATAAAGATGTCACGTCTAATGTGACCCAAAAATAATTGTGACACCACGTGATTTCATTTAACATTGTGATCAGGTGAGTGGAATCTCTGAGATAGGAGGGGAGTGCTCTCACTAGAGGTTGTAAAAAAAAAACATCAACATATCTCGATATACCATCTCCCAAAGATCCAATGCTGGAGATAATTGGTCTCCCTGGTGGATTATCCAGAGATTTGTGGATCTTTGGGAGATGGTGAAATATCGGTATGGTTGGAGAGCGATTGCACAAATACTGACATTCCTGAGTCGTTAATACCCGCAATTCTTTGCCTAGATCAATAAGGGTATTCAATTCAGATAGATACATAGTGGTGGGATCCTTCTCCAACTTAAGGTAACAGACCCTATCATTGAGTTGCCTCATGGCTTCTTTCAAGTATTGGTCTTTGGACATCACTACAATAGCTCCGCCTTTATCGGCGTTTTTTATAATAATCTCATTATTGGTTTTTAGTTTTTGTAGTGTGTTTCGTTCATTTTTAGTGAGGTTGTCAGGTCTTATGTTTGAGAAGGTGTATCCCTTAGCTAATACTTGTAAGTCACGTTCTACTAGTTTTTGAAAAGTTTCCAAAAATGGTCCTTTGTTATATGTTGGGCAGAAAAGTGATTTGTTTCTTAACCCTGAATGTTTACTATGTGTTAAGAATGTGGTAATGTCTTCTTCTTGTTCCTCCTCATGTTCTGCAAGCAGATCTGTTAGGTCTTGTATACTGGTGTATTCTTTGAAAGACAATTGATCTTGCAACATTGTGTCCATCAGGGGCTCTCTATTGGATGTTGGAGCCTCTGGTGGAGACAAGGTGTCAAGATTAGCATTTTTATTGTTAAACCATTTCTTTAAAGACAATTTTCTAATAAATCTCTGCACATCAATAACCGTAGAAAAAAGGTCGAAGTTGTCATTTAGGGCAAAATTCAAGCCTTTGTTAAGTAATTGCATTTCTTCATTGTTTAAAGGTATACCAGAAATATTAATGACGTTGTTATTGTCAACATTTAATTGTCCATCTTTCTCTTTTTGTCTCTTTTTTCTTTTGGCCGAGCGCCTTGTTTTTCTGAACCGTTTTTTGGGGCTTTGGATTCATATGATGAAGAAGACTCATATCTCCGTGTGTATGATGTTGATGCTCTGTTATCTTGTTCCCCCTGGTCACGGGAGTGTCTTTCTGCGTCTGGGCCTCTTGAAAAGGAGACTGATGGTGTACGTGTTTCAATGTCTGATGTGTCTGATATACTAGAAAGTTCTGATCTATTCTTTAGAATGGATTTGTTTGGTGTAGATTTTGTTTGATTCTCTCTCTCTCTGTGTTGATTTCTCTTCTGATTCTTATTTTTATTAGCATTTCTATGTGATATTGGTTTTTGCCACATATACACCTGATTAAAAACATAATCCATCTTGTCTCTCTCATACTTCTTTTGTTTCTGTGTCATAAGTTCTTGTTCCATAGTTTTAATATGTTTACTTAGTTTGTCATCACAGTCATCAAATTCATCCATATCAATTAAGTTTTTCAAATTCAATTGTAGGTCTTTCACTGTATTTGATGTGAGTTTTTTCTCTTCTATCTTATGTTCTATTATTATATCGATCAATCTAAAGGAACATTCATCTAATAGTTTGATCCATTTGGATTCAAATTCTTTCGATGGGAATCCAAAAGATGGCGTTTTTGTTATTCTTAAGCCTCTTGGTATTCGCTTCATCATTCTATAGTTCTCTAGTGTGGTGATGTCCCACCACAACCGTATGTCGGTAGCTAGGGCTTTTTCAAATTTGTTAAAGAACATAGGAAGATCTATATCATCATCATCAATTAACAGCGTGGACCCCTCAAACACCTGAGCTGCTTGTTTGCTTCGTTTGGTGTTATCAGTGCATTTGTGTGCATAGGATGTGGATTTATTTTGGCTGGTATCTGAGTCCTCTGATAAGCACTCCATCCTGTCTGTCTCTCACCATGTATTTGTAATATATATTGATAAACAGCTTTCAAAAGAACTGTACTACTTTCCTCGTGTCCCAAGTGGTGGATTATATCTTCAGTGGTCACGAGCTACTATGGATATGTTGAGGTGCCAAGTAGAAGAACAATGTTCAAATATAGTGCTCAAGTGACATGCTCTGTAATTAACAATGATTTCTTGATTGAAGGAAATAGGCTGGGTATAAGGTATATGATTGAGTGAGGTATATATGGGTGCGTGTGTAGTCTGTGACCTGAATAAATGTCCTGGTGAGTGTGGGTGATGGAGATATATGAGCCCCACCCCCTCACTGCCAATGTGGACTGGTACTGACACTTATATAAACACACCAATAAAATACCTCTATGTACTGTTTGAAGGTACAACTCACGTGACCTTGCCCATTGTGCCTTCTGGAAAGCGTGCTCCTGCTTGTAGAAATTATTCGGGTAGCCACAGATGTAGAGGTGCAGCGCACAGCGATAAACTGGATCCACGGGACAGCAGCAGTATAATGAAAATAAAAGTTCTTTATTGAGAAGTCATGGTGCCGACAGGTATGGGTGCAGGAAAAAACCTCTGTCTCTAACGCGTTTCACGCCTTGCTGGCGCTTCGTCGGAGAGTACAGTGTAGTGTGCTGTGGTTGCCCTCTTATAGAGATCCCAATTATCATAACTTGAGACCTCCGTGTAAAATTTGTAAACCGGAAGTGACGCGACTCACTTGGTATACCGGAAGTGACGTATCGCGATATGCGAGTCACTGTTATTTGCCGGCTGGGTATGGTATTAAATAGCGCGTCTTCTAGCCTCATGGGGAGGGGTTATCTGGGAGTGTGGAGGTAAAGCAAAGCCAAATCTATCCGTATTTAGGTGTATACTAAACCGGAAATGACGTGTCGCTATGGCACATACTTTTAAACCGGAAATGACATATCGCTATGATGCCCATGACAATGATTTGTTTACATAATAAATATGTGGTCATGGCAACCCGTGGATTAACCCTGGGGTGAAGACTTTATGCAAATGAGGGAAAGCACAGCACAGATATCTTTGCTGAATAGTTAATAACTCATTTCAAGCAAGATATATTAAAAACAATAGTCAACATTTACAATCCTATCAGAGGACATCAATAGATATTAATGAGAATAAAATGCAGTAATTATGATACTTGGTATGACACAGAACTAGATTAGAGAGGGAACGATATATAGTACATTCTATTGGTCAAGTTCAGAGAGATACAAAGAGATAACCATATTACTTGTGATACACAGAGTTATAAAAATATGTATAATATAATATATACATGACCTGATATTAATAATAACAATAATTTTATTGCAAAAAATGTTTCAATTCCCAATCGGTATTTATACCCCCGGGTGCAAGAGACCCGAGGTATAAATCCAAAACTTTTCTCTCTGATTCTGAGTCAACATATAACAAAGGACCATTTTTGGAAACTTTTCAAAAACTAGTAGAACGTGACTTACAAGTATTAGCTAAGGGATACACCTTCTCAAACATAAGACCTGACAACCTCACTAAAAATGAACGAAACACACTACAAAAACTAAAAACCAATAATGAGATTATTATAAAAAACGCCGATAAAGGCGGAGCTATTGTAGTGATGTCCAAAGACCAATACTTGAAAGAAGCCATGAGGCAACTCAATGATAGGGTCTGTTACCTTAAGTTGGAGAAGGATCCCACCACTATGTATCTATCTGAATTGAATACCCTTATTGATCTAGGCAAAGAATTGCGGGTATTAACGACTCAGGAATGTCAGTATTTGTGCAATCGCTCTCCAACCATACCGATATTTCACCATCTCCCAAAGATCCACAAATCTCTGGATAATCCACCAGGGAGACCAATTATCTCCAGCATTGGATCTTTGGGAGATGGTATATCGAGATATGTTGATGTTTTTTTTTTACAACCTCTAGTGAGAGCACTCCCCTCCTATCTCAGAGATTCCACTCACCTGATCACAATGTTAAATGAAATCACGTGGTGTCACAATTATTTTTGGGTCACATTAGACGTGACATCTTTATACACAATTATTAGACACGAATTAGGTATCCAAGCAGTCACTCACTTTCTTAACACTTCCAATTTACACACGCCCCAAATCACATTTTTATTAGATTGTATTATCTTCCTTCTACAACACAATTATTTTTTGTTCAATCACCACTTTTTTCTTCAAAAACAAGGCACGGCTATGGGGACCTCCTTTGCACCTTCCTACGCGAACTTATACATGGGATTTTGGGAAAACATTCACATTTTTGGTGTCACCAACCCGTTTCGTAACAATATTATTTTCTATCGTCGGTACATTGACGACCTTATTTTGATATGGAGGGGAGACTACTCTACACTACAGGAATTTATTCTTTATCTGAATAACAATACATATAATTTAAAATTTACATCATCAATTCATATCAATCATATCAATTATTTAGACATCAATTTATATGTTGATACTGATTGCACGGTACAGACAAACCTGTTTCGCAAAACCAATGCCCGCAATTCTCTCCTCAGGGCCAATAGCAGTCATCCGAAACCACTTTTACGCGGTATACCAATCGGACAATATCTCAGACTAAGAAGGATTTGCTCTACTGAGGAAACCTTCTTGGAAGAATCTGAGATATTGAGTGAGAGATTTAGAAACCGAGGCTACCCTGAGGAACATATTCAATCTGCGTTCAACAGAGCGCTTAACACAGAGCGAGAACATCTACTAAAGAAATTTCCAGACAAACACAA
The DNA here is from genome assembly GCF_040206685.1 of Ascaphus truei. NCBI lineage: Eukaryota > Metazoa > Chordata > Amphibia > Anura > Ascaphidae > Ascaphus > Ascaphus truei. The sequence goes on along the minus strand of NC_134488.1, from coordinate 44,637,158 downwards.
ACACAATAGACCACAGGAACGAGATTCAGGAACACCACTCTTTATCACAACATACAGTAATCAGGCAAAATGTATTAAGCAAATTGTAGACAAACATTGGAAGGTTCTACAATTAGACAAAGACCTTAATAAATATGTGTCTAGTACACCAAGATTTGTCTATAAAAAGGCGAAAACTATAGGTTATCACCTATCACCGAGTTTATTTGCCCTAGAATCCAGAGACACAAAATTACCCAAAGGTTTCCATAAATGTGGGAATTGTGTATACTGTAAGTATGTCACCCCTTTGTCAGAAATTACCAATAAACATACAGGACAGAAATATAAAATTAATCATTTCATGACATGTAATACAAATTATGTGGTGTATAAAATAAATTGTCAATGTGGTAAAGTGTACATCGGAAGGACAATTCGTCCGTTAAAGATTAGAATTTCTGAGCACATACGCTCTATTAAAAAGAATCATATAGAATTACCGGTAGCAAAACATTTTCATGAATGCCCACAAGGCTCGTTAGAAACTTTCACATTCCATGCATTGGAACATATCCCCAAACACATTAGGGGAGGCAATAGAGAATTGACTCTGAATCAGAGAGAAATGTTTTGGATTTATACCCTCGGGTCTCTTGCACCCGGGGGTATAAATACCGATTGGGAATTGAAACATTTTTTGCAATAAAATTATTGTTATTATTAATATCAGGTCATGTATATATTATATTATACATATTTTTATAACTCTGTGTATCACAAGTTATATGGTTATCTCTTTGTATCTCTCTGAACTTGACCAATAGAATGTACTATATATCGTTCCCTCTCTAATCTAGTTCTGTGTCATACCAAGTATCATAATTACTGCATTTTATTCTCATTAATATCTATTGATGTCCTCTGATAGGATTGTAAATGTTGACTATTGTTTTTAATATATCTTGCTTGAAATGAGTTATTAACTATTCAGCAAAGATATCTGTGCTGTGCTTTCCCTCATTTGCATAAAGTCTTCACCCCAGGGTTAATCCACGGGTTGCCATGACCACATATTTATTATGTAAACAAATCATTGTCATGGGCATCATAGCGATATGTCATTTCCGGTTTAAAAGTATGTGCCATAGCGACACGTCATTTCCGGTTTAGTATACACCTAAATACGGATAGATTTGGCTTTGCTTTACCTCCACACTCCCAGATAACCCCTCCCCATGAGGCTAGAAGACGCGCTATTTAATACCATACCCAGCCGGCAAATAACAGTGACTCGCATATCGCGATACGTCACTTCCGGTATACCAAGTGAGTCGCGTCACTTCCGGTTTACAAATTTTACACGGAGGTCTCAAATTATGATAATTGGGATCTCTATAAGAGGGCAACCACAGCACACTACACTGTACTCTCCGACGAAGCGCCAGCAAGGCGTGAAACGCGTTAGAGACAGAGGTTTTTTCCTGCACCCATACCTGTCTGCACCATGACTTCTCAATAAAGAACTTTTATTTTCATTATACTGCTGCTGTCCCGTGGATCCAGTTTATCGCTGTGCGCTGCACCTCTACATCTGTGGCTACCCGAACAAGTTGCCTTACACTTCATTTTCACTGACACTAAGTAATCCTATTTAAAGAAGATGTGCAAAACAAATAATGAACATGACAACATAACATATAGAAGAGCACATATTATATGGCCACCAACTGATACACTCACCTTCTAGGTGTGTTGAGCTGGCTGACCCAGGTGAAGACACTTGTTCAGTCTCAGGTGACACATGTCCTTCAGGGGCAACTATATATAACAATAACATAAGTTTTACATTTACATGTGTAAATATTGAACAAACAGTTATTGTATGTTCTGTATTTATGAGTACCTAACAGCATCATTTCCTTAACCCAAAATGTGTGTGTGAAAGTGAACATAAATAGTTGTAATAACAATGTACATGCCTGTGTACTTAGAAGTTTTGAGTTCCCTAACATACAACATACTATGGTTCTGCAGTAATGCGTGAGGAAAAATACATTAAATTTGTACATAAAAATCATATGTTGTGTAGTGATATCAGTATCATAATGTACATAACTATCATGAGATGACCATTCACAATGGTTATCATGAAGGTGGTCATATTGCAAAAAGTGTTGCTTTTGGTAGAGGATATGTGTGGTACATTAATATAAGATGTGGCACACATGAATGTGGCTGTGACTAAACAAGACAACACATGCAGTGTGTGATAATGTGTCATTGATAGTAGTTCAACTATAGATATGAGTGAACTAATGTGTGACGTACGGTTTGATAAGTAATGAGTTTTTGGGGCATTTAGTAGCTAAAGTGAAGCTTTCAAATGAGTGTGATTAACTTCAGTTGTGCTAGTCAGGTTGTAAGAACGGTATTCCCTTCCCCAAAAAGCCTAATGAGCCACACCTATCAATTACTTGAAACAGGTGAAAATGGTGTGAACTAAGTTGCCCCTAAAATGAGGCTGTAATTAGTGTGTGTGCTGAACCCCACCCCCTCTGTTGAAGTGTATGCTGTGATGAGATATTAATTGCAGCTGCTTTAACACAATGGTAGATGAGCTAAATAGTCGTATGCAGTTTTGAAGTTATGAAAACAATGACATAAAATATGATACGTGTGCCTCATTATGCTGTCTGTATATGACTTAAAGCAAAAATGGACCTTTTCATAAACAACTATAGATGTGTTAGTGCAAGTGATGTTTGTAGGCCGTTGCATGCAATATATTTGATGCATGCTTAAAATAGGCAGTAATGTCATGTTTGTCGGAGTAAAATAAATAAATACACAATAATATTCTACATATTTCTGTTCTGTACCTGTAGCTAGTAATAATTTCTCATTAACATGTGTTACACATGTGTACTACCCTGTTGTTCCCCATCTTCGCCCACCATCAATTGCTTCCACTGCAGCAATGCATTTTGGGAATTCACATGTAAATGAGCACGCAATGGCACGTGCTATATTAGTTACTGCTTTTAGTAGGACTACAACATATATGTCTATTTAGATATATATATATATACAGAATCAGACATATACATATATAGATGCAGGTATGCTTATATTGTGAAGACAGTATAAAAAGCAGTGTAAGTATGCAAAATAACTGTAAGCAACGACACGCCTAGTACAGTAATATTTCTCACCTGGTGGAAATTGTGAGGGGTAAATTCCTATATCACGGTCACCAGGTAAGCCTTCCACGACGACGGGAAGTAATTTTGCCCGAAGCAGCTCCTCCAATGGACTTAATATGAGACGTTGTGGTGTGGGCCCACCTCCAGTGCCAGTAGCATGCACGCGTTGGTGTTGTATTTTCTTTTTCAATTTGGACCTAATATCATCAAATCTCTTGTGACAATTCCGCTTGTCCCTCACATGATTCCCACACGCATTGACACCAATGACTATTGTGTCCCACATTTCTTTTCTGCTTGCTGAACTTGTCCGCCCTTGAAAAACATATCAAATATATGAGGTAAATTAATAATAATATAAGCACCAGTTTCCTACACTGCTAGCTGTTCCAAGAGATAGCAAACATGCTGTTTTATGTGTAATATGTGAAGCACATGAGCATTCACTACTAAACCTATACATGTAAGCAAGGTTGCATTCATATTGTATGCAGTTATGGCAAATTGACCGCCTGTGTTTAGTTGTCCTTGTAAGGCATGATAAAAAGCTGTGTTTCCAGACTAATTAACATAGAAAGATATTCTGAACCCATATTTGCATATGAACAAAACTCAGATGACCTAGGATCACATGTATTTGAATAATAAATGTAAATGTACACTTACCTAGTAAATGTCCATATATACTGTCATAGTGCTCCAGAATGCCAGTGACAAGAGCTGTATTTTCCTGGTCATTGAAGCGAGGATTACGTGGCTTCTCCACACGTTTCTTCCGAGCAGGTTTAGGGTCAGAGCTTGGCTGGTGCTGACTGGACTCTCCTTCTTCCAATGGAAGAGCCTCCAAAAGCTGCCCACCAGCAAGCACGCCACCACCATCCACCCCATCAGCAACTGCGCCACCAGCAGCACTCCCAGCACCAGCACTCCCACTCCTAGCACCAGCACTCCCACTCCTAGCACCAGCACTCACACTCCTAGCACCATCACTCACACTCCTAGCACCAGCACTCCCAGCACCAGCACTCCCACTCCCAGCAACAGCACTCCCACTCCCAGCACCAGCACTCCCACTCCCAGCAACAGCACTCCCACTCCCAGCAACAGCACTCCCACTCCCAGCAACAGCACTCTCACTCCCAGCAACAGCACTCCCACTCCCAGCAACACCACTCGCAGCACCAGCACTCCCACTCCCTGCAACACCACTCTCACTCTCAGCAACATCACTCCCCTGAACAGTACGTTCACTCCGACGCGTACTCGCACGAGTAGCACTCCCACTCCCACCAGCATCACTCTTCCCACGCTTTGCGGGCATACTTCCAGCACTCACAAAAAACAGACAAGAAATGTACAGGCAATCACACGAAACACTTCCACATATAAAACAAGACAAAGATGTAAACAAAACAACAATGGACAAAGCTCACCCAATACACAACAAGTCTCTCAGTCAATATGCAAATGTTCAAACAGCCAGCTCTGTGCGTCTCTCTCTCTCTCACTCCCAACAACACAGAGAATGAATAGCAGTACACGTTGCCTTTAAATATGGCGCGCAATCCAAAACATGCTTGTTTCGCCTGATTCAGCAAGATTTGTGATTGGGCAACCTAACAGCACCCCGCCACGCACGCCGATACACCTGTGTGTGATCGGCTAATCATCGTGAGAGTGGGCGGATTTGTTTTCGGGTTGATTTTGAATGTATTCGGCACTTACTGCATACGGAGAGGAAAAAACGCCAATAACATGACTAATCGGTAAGATTGCCGATTTCACATAATCGACGCTTACTGCATGAGGCCCTTAGTGTATTAAACACGAAACAAATGGAATCTCTGATAATATAAAGAAAGCTGATACAAGGGTTATTCAGGCAAACGAAATGAGTTTATAACCTCTCAACACCTCTTTATTTGGTTGCTTAACATTAGTGTCCCGTACGGCACATCTCTGAGTACATTACCTACTTATGGGACAAAGGTCAAAATGTTGAACTCTATGGAGCCCACTTTTCACCTTCAGAAAGGTTCCTCAAATGAACAATATCTCCACTCAATCTGTTACAATACACCATCTGTCACAAACAGCACACAAGTGAGCACGTGACTTACTGTAGATATGCAACCAGGGTTAATACACATGGCTACTCTAGCCAACTCACCTATCTTCTCCGCAAGGTACCTTCAATGAGATAATATTAACCCCTTACTCAATTGCAATATATCTCTGACTCCACCAACCAAGAAAAATGCAAAATATGTAATGAATATATATCTGCTAGTGTCTCAAGTCCCTGTTCATGATAGAAAATATGAGCAAAATGTGTCTGAAAATGTAAATTACACTCTACAGAGCATGGACCAGTTTATTCAGAGCCCCAAATCATTACTTATGAAATGTTTTAATAAAAATATCTAGAAGAGATGGGTAGTAGGGTTGTTGTGTTTTTCTTTTAAATTTCTTGGGGGTAAAGGGTTTGGTGAATGCGGTAGTTGCCCCAAGGGTGGGTGGTTAGGCCTCTCGTTTTGGTTGTGGCAGTCATTAACACCTTCATTACCATAGCAGTTTTCACTGTTATGTTAGTGAAGGGGTAAACACCTCCCGCAACATACCTGGAAGACCTAACCACCCACCCTGGGGCAACTACCCCCTTCATTCACTCACTCTGCCCCCAATAAACCGGGTACTCATGTTTAACCCCTTCATTGCATTAGCTACTGTTAATGAAGCTGTTTTTATTTCAATTTGAATACAAGTGTGTAGGAGCAGGGTGTCTCCCGAGCTGAACCACATTGGTTTCAGGTCCGGGGACCCCCTGCTTCACGGTATGGGGTGTCAGTATCCCTCTGCAATGTTTAAATCTCTCCCATCACATGACAAGGACATTTAAATGCATAGGAAATACCGGCACCCCATCGGGAAGCATGGGGTCTCCGGTCCTGAAATTAATGTGATTCAGCTACAGAGACCCCCTGCTCCCGCACACTAGTATTAAAATTTAAATGGGGGATAGTCATCCAGGGGAAGCTGGTTAGGACTCACGGGTGGTTAGCGGGGGAAGGAGGATAACCCCGTAATTACTATAGCGGTTACTAACCACTATGGTGATACAGGGGTTAGTGGCTAGTAGTTCTTTTTTTATTGTAAAGTTGCTGCCCACAGAGGACAAAGAGGAGGCAGAGGAAGTTGAGAATGGCCTTCATCCTATCAGGGATAAGTAGAACTTTAATGTATTTTATGCTGGCTAGCTAATGTTTTATTTTTAATGGGCAAATGAGCTATTATTCTGATCTGGATAATAATTTTTTTGCCCATTATTATACTGTATGTGTGTGGGGTTGAGAAGGGGAGGAGGTGGTATTTTTTTAATCTTATTTCACTGTAATGTTTTTTTTTCAATGGGGAAAACCACTTTTACCCATTCCGGTGTGATGTTGGTGGTACAGGGGTTGGCTGAAGGGGGTGGTTGCCACAGGATGGTGTTTAGGCCTTGCGGGAGGATAGCACGAGGGGTTAACCTCTTAATTACCTTAGCAGTTGTAACCGCTAAGGTAATGAAGGGTTTAACTTTTACTGCAACCCACCTGCAAGACTTAAACCACCACCCGGGGCAACTACCACCTTCACCACAACAAAGCAGACCACAACAAAGCAGTGTCTGCTATTTAACCCCTTCATTACCTTACAAGTTAGCTGCTAAATTAATGAAACTGGCTGTAATTTGTATTACATAGGACTGAATCTTGGGGTCTTCGGAAGTGAAATAAATATGCGTGTCACCTCCGGAGACCCCTGAAGGCCCCTGGAGACCCTCAGAGAACCCAGGAGACTACTGGAGACCCCCGGCTTAAATTTTATGCAGTAAGAAGAAAAGAAACTCCTTCATATCCAAATCGCAATTCTGATCTCGCCACCCTTTGGATTGCGAGAAAAGAATGCAAGGTTTTATAGTACACTATGCATATCGGAGTTTAGTGAATAGTAGTTGCTGGCACAAAATGCGAGTTTGGGCATTTTTTCACTTACTGCACTAAGCACTACTTGTTATAGCCGGAGTGTTTTAGCTCGTTAAAAAGATATTTTAGTGCAATATTGCATGTTATTGAAGTTTATGAATAAGTACGCATGCAATATCAGTTTAAAAAGGCACTTATCATGGAATGATGCACTTATCAATGTTTAGTGAAGCCCCTTAGTGTCATCAACAAAGATAGTGACTTTGCTCTCTAATCCAACCTGAAGGTCATTAATAAACAAGTTAAAAAGCAGGAGTCCCAGTACCGATCCTTGAGGTACTCCACGCAACTATAGCCCAACTTGAAAAGGTTCCATTTATGACAACTCTCTGTAGTATATCCTTTAACTAATTTCCAATCCAGGTGAAAATATTTTTACAGTGTTCAATTTCCTTTATTTTGTACACAAAGCTCATGTGTAGAACCATATCAAACCCCTTTGCAAAATCTAAGTAGATCATATTAATTGCATTACCCTGGTCTAAATTCCTACTTACCTCTGCAAGGAAACTCATAAGGTTAGTTTGGCAAAACGTATCCTTCATAAATCCATGCTGACTATTTCTAATAATTTTGTTTTCCATTAGGTATTTCTGAATATTATCGTGTACTAAATCTTCAAGTAGCTTCCCCACTATTGATGTCAAGCTTACTGCTCTGTAATTCCACAGTTGTGATCTTGCTCCCTTTTTAAATATCGGCACCACATCTGCTTTACGCCAATCTTGTGGTACTGAGCCTGTGGAAATGGAGTCCTTTCAATTGTAAGGGTTTGGCTGAAAAACTCAGCACGCCTTTTTGCCAGAACCCCAGGCGCCATGTAAGGGAGACCTTGTTTTTTATTTCTTAACAGCACATCTCATTTTTAATGTGGGTTCTGGAAAATGGAGTGATGAGTTCAAGGTATCCTCGTGCTAATTTGATGCCATCCATTTTTTGTAACTATTTAATCAATTTGTTAGACAACTTTTTATTTTTTATTTTGGTAAAACTGGTTAAATACCCCTTGGGTGGGATTATCAGATGTGGGGTTTTTTTTGAACAAGGAAAACACCCAGGTTCTGGATCCCAGCAGAGGGGGAAGGTTGTTTGGTTGGGACCTCTGTTTTCGGGACAGTCTTCATTCCTTTTTCCCCACTGCAATAAGGGGCTAAGAGTCAGGATCTGATACAGAAGTAATCTCGGTGATCAATTAATATTGTTGTGCCTTTGACAAAGCTGAAAGACCACCTGAATACCCTAATAAATTCTACCTGTGTGCAAGCCCTGTGTAAGAGTTGAATCACTGAAAAGGAGGGCCAACATTAGGTTCCATCCGTCTTAAAGGGACACCGGCTTATTATTTGTATTAAATAACCATCCAGATACGTTCAGAAACCTGCAAAAGTCAGGATCCTTAAAAAAAAGGCTTTACTGTGGGAGTAAATCATATAGACTTTTATTACTGCTGTGAACCACCATGTACATGAACAGAACTCTGAAAATAAACATATACATACAGTACATACATCACTCTCCCCGCCTGCCAGGGTTTGGCCAATGGGTGGAAGAAGCGTAAAGCAAAGACATTTAGCTACAGTAGCATTATACTCTCACACCATGCAAGCTCTTATCCTACAGGTAAATGATACCCTATCAATAGGGTGTAAAGTAATGTTAATAGCCAGACTTACACCCAGACCTGCCATGTTAATCCCTGCTGCCTTCTGACCAACAATAGCACACAGCAGCACAATGGTTTATTTTCTCACAATCTTTTAAAGGCTAAAGAGCTTTTAATAGTAGGAAGCTGCAGGGAACGTATCTAGCTATTGATTAGCAGTCTTATACGGTTTGTGATGTGAGGACATTCTCAGTACTAATAAATATTCTAACATGCTCATGTTAATGGGAGGCTTTATGAAACACTGTTAAGATGGTGTTAATGCCGCTGAGGGTTCATTTCCATTCAGTAGAATTAATAAATCATTCCAATTTAGGCTAATATTTACTAAGCAGTCTTCTGCCATTAGACACTTTCCTGCACTGCAGTCAATGGACCTGAATAGTCTAAAGGTGCATTTTAGAGACGTGCAAATCTTTGCACTATGCATTTGTATTTTTTGCCAATTTTAATCAAAACTGATTCCTGTCAAAACAGGATAATACTCAGAATAAACAGATACCTGGGAACATTTTTAATTTGGATATTGAAAATATATTCAAAATATTGAAATTTGCATATTTTCTAGGTATCTCAGGTGTGTTGAGTTATGATCACAGGTATCTCACCATATATTTGATAAAACTACATTGACTTAATGCATGGTGATTAGTTCACGACCTCTGCTGTGAATAAGAGAGGGACAATTCCATATGGTTTGTGACCCTGGGGAAAAGCTCTAGTGTTTTAAGACAGAGGAATGCTTAGTAAATATGATGTAAGATTATTGGTTATTAAGCATCCCTTTCCTTGCAAGCCACAAAATACCAATATGTTCATAGTCTAACATGTGAGTATTTAATTTGCTTTTGTATTTCCCAGAACTCTTAAGGATATACCCTGTGTCTCTAAGAGCTTTCTTTGCAAACTCCTCATCATAGGTCAGTGCGGAAAACTTGTGTTGGCCAATCATGTAATATGAAATGTTGAAAAACACAAACAGGATCAGATGCCCTCCCACCTTCATAAATGATGAAATTTTTTTCAGGTTACTGAGATAACTGACATGATCTTTGCTAATAACGTCCAAGTATCAAACACTGATCAGCCCGTCTGCTTGTGGCACCACAACAGGGTCCAATGGGTTGGCTTTGGTGAAATCACATTTTACAACACGTGTGACTGCTCTTCTTACTTTTTTCTCCTCCCATCCCTCACTGAAAAACAATGAATTATTTCTTCAGATAATTTTGTAAAACATATACATTGCAGAATTACGTCTCTAGCCCTCATCCACTTTTATAACTATCATACACTGGCGACATACTTTATCCGAGCTCGGCTAGTCCCACGAATTCGGGTATACCCGGGTTTATTGAGGTTTGTGACTGTTTTCTGCCCGAGTGCATTGAGGTATTTTCCAGGCAGGGATTGAAGCATTTTATTCCCGCTGGCTGCAATACTGCACAGTATATATATATATATACTGCATTACAATTCATGAATTTATGCCATCTGGTAGACACGCGAAGCATTGCAGCCTATTAAATCCTAATCATTATCATTTAACAGATCAGCCGCCCGTCAGTCAGGCATGAACCCAGGCTGGGAAGGCAAACACAACGGGGCTTGTCAGAGGTGAGGAGGGGCGCATTCCAGGTATCTGCCAGGTACATGTAGCAAAGGAGGGGAGAAAACGGAGCACTAGATCCACGAGGCTATGCCAAAAAATGCAAGGATGCGTTCCCACAGTGCAGGCTTATTTAATGGTCAGATACAAAAAAGATACACACCAACGCGTTTCGGACTACAACAAGTCCTTTCTTCACCTTGAGAAAGGACTTGTTGTAGTCCGAAACGCGTTGGTGTGTATCTTTTTTGTATCTGACCATTAAATAAGCCTGCACTGTGGGAACGCATCCTTGCATTTTTTGGCATAGCCTCGTGGATCTAGTGCTCCGTTTTCTCCCCTCCTTTGCTACATTTGCTCTTCAACAGGCGGAGGCACAGTTAACCCGTGGACACCTGGACACCTGAGGACCCACTCTTCATCGTGGACACCTTCCCATGTGAGTCTCTCCAGGATAGTTCTGGACTTTATTCATAATGATTGTTCCTTTATAGATGCTTACTACTCAAACATCCTTACTACCGTGCATTGTGGGATTGTAGTGTTTACATGCATCTTTTGGACATTTCATATTTATATCCGTTATTGGGTTAATCCACTTTTCTACAATCAAGACATGTGTAGTGTTCGCTGTATTCTTTAGAGCACCATACAACGTTTTCATCATTGTATCTGCCAGGTACATACTGGGTATTTGCTTGAATAAAGTGTGTCGGTGCAGTATGTTTAAATTGTCTCTTTGCAACCTGATGCCAACTTAAGCAGGAAAACTGTACAATGTGGAAGGCATTGTATATATATATACAGTCATAGAGCAAGGGAGATTCAACAACAGAAGTGAGTTCCGGAACGCTGTCCCGCCTACTGTGACGTAATTCCGGGCGCGGACGGAAGGCGTCGTGAGAAGCTGCCTGCAGTGATGCCCAAACCGGCATCGATCGGAAGAGGTCCTGCAGTCTTCCACAAGTGGCACGCGTCCACCAACAGCTGCCGCCGGACCACCTTCACTATATACACCTGCCTGTATCCTGTGGACTTCTTGTAAGTAGGATTCCGGTTTTACACACCGGATCCTAGACCTGCTCTTCAACAGTTCTCTGCATTTTATTGTGTTTAATAAATTCTCTGTATATTAGTCAGCCTATCTGTTTATTGTTGTTGTGTGTGTTTGTTTGTCTATGTCTATGTGTTATATGTTTAATTCATACCTTGTTACGCTATGATTCTTTCTTCTTGTCTCCCCTGCATCATATATCATTGTTGCTGCTGAGGAGTCTGCTGTCTATTCGACTGGATCACCATTCATTGGACATTGCAACCAATCTCTGGACTTATTCCAATTCAATCCATTTGGACTATAAGGCGCCGGTCTGTATTGTTTTTCTTGTGTTTTCCACTAACTGTGTTTGGGTTAGTTTTTCCTGGCAGTCTTGCCTCATTTAGACATTTATTGTTGATCACATTGTTGTATAATAATAGTATTGCACTCTATCCACATTCATTTTTAGCGCTGTATACACCATCTTTTTCCTTTAGACAATGTGGAAGGCACTTTATGTGTAGAGACTTGGAAGCTAAAACAGACCATACAGCTATAGTAAATTTCTTTGTATTCCCATGTTCAGAGAACCTGTGTCTGTTCTGTCTATGATGCTGAATAGGTTCTATAGAAAATATGATGCATTTAACACATTATTTTTCCCTGTGCCTGTGACCTCAGTGTGATGGTAGGGAGTAGCCAGTCTTCATTATAAAGGTGAAGCCCAACTGGTTACCCCTGAAAACGTGGGTCCCTGACAGCTACTCTACGTAGCACCATAAGCCAGGCACAATGTAATGTAAATGAAATACGAGACCTGTTTGGAGTTATACATGTTCCTTGTCCCCAATAAACATGAAACTTCGGAAGTGGAGTTTTAAGTGCAATGTTTTGGGTCAAAATGTATTTCTTTTTTGTACTGTAGGAGTTTGGGGAACAAAGTTCGGGGGACAAAGTCCCGTAATTCTCTCCGACGTGCAGGCATGATTTTTGGGTATGCAAGGTGAATAACACAGGGGCTACACTGTGTCCCCCAGAATCCTGGTTTTCATACCCAAGTATCCCAGACCCATTTCCCACACAGGTATAATGTCCCCCAAGATATAAAAGTTTATTAAAACAGTGTTTTAGTATTTAATACAAACTGTATTAATGTCTATACAGTCAGCCTGGGCATCTACATAGGCGCTGGGTTTTCTGCATAGACATCAGAGTTCAAAGGAGAGAGGACGTCCAGAGGTGAAAAAAATATTTGGTGAGCGGGGAAGGGCGATATGCCAGGTCCAGAGAATAAATGGCACCCCGTTGGAACACGTTTTGGACTGCCAGACCTGGTGGAGCCTGCCCAGCGGGTGACAGTGGGTTGGCTTGGGGAAGATTATGCTCATAGGCGCGTTTCCCATTGGCCAATTCATATTTCCCACTCACCCGGCTTTTTGAGCCGGCTTGGCACGCCCCCTCCTCTGACGTCAGCAGCCAGACGAGCCCCTATTTCGATTGGCTGCTGGGGAAATTTGTCATGCTCTGACTGGTCGCCACTCCTACTTCCATGTTAAGGATAGCTTAGTGGAGGGTATGTAAGGAGACGGGGAGGTAGAGAACAAGACATTCTATGACTTGAGCCGATGATGCAAAGGTGGGCTTTTCAAAGTTGCTCTGTTTTGAATAGTAGAGCAGCCGGCTTCATTTTTGGAACTAAGAAAGCCTGCCCAGCTGAGGCTTAGTCACATGCGAAGTCCAAGTTCAATTTCTCTGAGCATTGCACGGTCTGACCTAAGGATGAATTTGCTGGGATGTCCACTCCTGGAAAGATTGGCAGCTGTCTTGAATGTTTTCCCCTTTTGAATAATCTTTCTCACTGTAGAATGATAGACTTTAAATTGTTTGGAAATGGCCTTAAAACCCTTCCCAGATTGATGGGCAGCAACAATTGCTACTGTAAGATCTTTACTGATGTCTTTCCTTCTTGGCATTGTGTTAACACACAGCTGAATGCTCCAGACCAGGAAACTGCTAAAACTTCGGCTTTTATAGAGGTGGTCACACTTGCTGATGATCAATAAAATAAAGGGCATTTGATTAGCAGCACCTGTCTGCTACTTAGCCTCTTAATTCCTATGGAAGCAGTAAGGGTGTACTTAGTTTTTCACACATAGCTTCTCCATTTTGGCTTTATTTTGTTAAATAAATCATGACATGGTGTAATATGTCATGTGTTGTTGTTCATCTGAGGTTGTATTTACCTAATTTTAAGGCCTGCTAAGGAACAGATGATTGTTATGATGTCCTGATACGTAAAACCATCGAATTCTAAGAGGGTGTACTTTCTTTTTCACACAACTGTATGTACTGTATATATTTATATACGTCACCTTTTCCCCTCAAGCTCACAGACAAACATAGCTGCATGAGAGCGATCCACAGGCTCCTGGCTCCTTTTTTAACCATTTTTCTATTTCTCTTATGCTGACATCAGATGATTCTAACATAATGATCTCTTTGATGTAATCACTGGCTGTCAGCAGCTGAGAAATTGAGGTACCAATGGTGAGATCTATCAGAGTGTCTCCTCTCACACAACCTGCAGAAAAAGGAAAACAATTATACACAAGCCTAGCAAGTGGAGAGAGCAGTATATAAACAATGCGTGTTTGTAGGAACCTTAAGGTCAGCCATGAGAATCTGTATTCTAAAGCAGTTGTGCACAATCTGGGGGGGGGGGGGGGGAGATTAACTGCGGGGTGCATGGGGTTTACAGAGGCCCCGCAAAAGTCCCGAAGGCACTTAAATTAAGTGCCGGGGAAGCGGCAAAGGACTCTGTAAACCTTTCTTACCGTGGTTCAGTCGGCATCTAGAGACGCGTCGCCATGGCAAAGCAGGATCAAATAATGCTTTGGGATCATGTGATGTCACGTTGCTATGGAAACGTGACGTCATGCGCCCAGATGCCGGGAACCAAAGTAAGGAGGAGGTGGGGTGCACAGAGAGGAGGACAGCCGGCAGGGGGGCAAAGGGGAAAAAGATTGTGCTCCCCTGTTCTAAAGTATACTGGCCCAGGTGCAGTAAGCTCTGTTATATCAGGGCAAATATAGTTAGGGTACCAACATTACTAACGGACGTTATTTCCCCTGAGTTTAACGCATACACTGGCGACACACTTTATTCGAGCTCGGCTAGTCCCACGAATTCGGGTATACCCGGGTGTATTGAGGTTTGTGACTGTTTTCTGCCCGAGTGCATTGAGTTATTTTCCAGGCAGGGATTGAAGCATTTTATTCCCGCGGGCTGCAATACTGCACAGTATATATATATATATATATACTGCATTACAATTCATGAATTTATGCCATCTGGTAGACACGCGAAGCATTGCAGCCTATTAAATCCTAATCATTATCATTTAACAGATCAGCCGCCCTCAGCCAGGCATGAACCCAGGCTGGGAAGGCAAACGCAACGGGGCTTGTCAGAGGTGAGGAGCGGCGCATTCCAGGTATCTGCCAGGTACATACTGGGTATTTGCTCGAATAAAGTGTGTCCCCTATTTTTCCCGCACTTGGCCCCCCTTATTGCCTTCCGCTGAGGGGACAAGTCAACTATTTTTGTCACCGCCTGGCCTTGCACGGGGCCGGGCGTGCACTCGTGCACACCTTTTTGTGTTTGTACATCTGAGCACCTCCTGCACTGCATCACACAGAGCACTGGAGCACTCGCACCATGGATTTTGTTTCGGTTTCGTGTTGGGTTATCGTCACCCCTCTCTCCGGAGAGCAAAGACTGAGTGCTGGCTAGTAGTCGCCATCCCTTCGGTGGAAGATTACGGTGGGTTAGTAGGCGTCAGCCGAACACCCTAAAGACTTGGACCCTCCTGCGGCACCTGCTGCACTAGGAGGGAACGAGAAGGACGTCGGACTCTTCGGAGGAAGACGTCATGTAACAGCAGGACTCCCAGGCTTCGGCTGAAGAGGACTGTCTATGGCACGGACTGGCCTACTCTCTGTAGCGGACTTTGTCACAAGTTTTGAGCACCTGGTCTCACTGGACCATGAGCACGGTTTTTGAGGTGGAATCACTTTTTTCACCACCCGGGCTACAAAAAAAAAAAAAAAAAAAAAAGCTGTCTGTGGGTGGTTTTCTTGGTATGCACCTTAACCCTGGCTGTGCTCAAAGCTGTGACCATGCAGCAAGCTTAAGCCTATAGGGAACCATGTTAAAAATGGTTTTTGAGGCAAAAAGTGACACTGTGTGCTCATTTGCATGTCATTTCCCAGAATCCCTTGCTGCAGTGGAAGTGCTGTATGCTGGGTGATAATGGGGAAAGGCGGGATTGCAGACCTGCCTAAGACATGCAGATGAGCATACAGTTGTATTTGCATATTTGCTTTCCTGTGGAGGGTTTTTGTCACTTTTTTTACTCACCATAACTTATACTGATACTGGTACTGATACCTCTACATATATATATATACATATACATATATACATATATACATATACATATACATATACATATACATATATACATATACATATATACATATACATATACATATAAACATTTACATATACATATATACATATACACATATATATATATGTGTAGAGGTATCAGTAAAAATTATTTCATCTTTGAAGATCACTAATGTTGGTCCCATGAAGGGATTACAATCTACAAGGAATTCACAGAAAAGATATTTCAACCACAGTATTAAATAAAGATTAGCAGGGTGACCACGGTTTGCTAACCACTATGCATCGTGAGAACATGTTGGTGACAAGCAATACTTATTATAGATTCAATTTATTTATGATATGTTGGAATGTCTAGTGTGTCCAAAGGTGAACTAGTGTTAAATGTAAAATATGTCTCTTTCTCTATTAGGTCTTGTGAACTAACCTACATTTAATCAATAACTTTCATCATCGTACAGCACTAACAACCAAGATGTTTTTAAATTTGTTATCCTCACATTTTGATAAGATGGAGTAAACGTATTAGCCCAGCTGAAGTTGTGCAAAATTAAGACAGCACTGCAGTTGTAGGTAATACCAATGTTATGTTGGGTTGCAGAATATATATATATATATATATATATATATATATATATATATATATATATATATATATATATAGACACAGAAGAAAAAGAAACCTCTAAAGTAGCACTCAGACAAAAATTTGCAAAAATAAGAAGGGTACTTTAATTAAATCCAAAAGATAAAAGAAATACAAACAACTGACTGATGAGCCTGCCTGTCTGAAAATAAATTGGTGGACACAAGAAAAAACAAAAAATAATCAAAAACACAGTATAATAAACCCAGAAAAAATAAAACTAAAAAATTGATGCCCTAAGAAAAACCTTGCTTACTGAGGGAAAAGATAATTTCCCGCAGTGAAGCAGTACAGACCGGCCGGTCACCAGAGATGTTAATGACTAATAGACATCATAAATCAAAAAATTCTAAACTGAGAGAATATACACAGAGAGAAACATATGTGCTGTACTGATAGCAGTGAGAATGTCAAATACACAGTGATAAGCCTAATACAATTGTATAATGTTATAACAAGGAATATATGTAGA
Organism: Ascaphus truei; assembly: GCF_040206685.1. NCBI lineage: Eukaryota > Metazoa > Chordata > Amphibia > Anura > Ascaphidae > Ascaphus > Ascaphus truei. The sequence goes on along the minus strand of NC_134488.1, from coordinate 44,620,049 downwards.
GTAGTTCATTTAGTGACCCAAATGCACAAATATAAACAGATGGGAAAAACAAAGGGAGAGATGGGTGAACAGAGATACTCAGCTCCTTGAGAATGAAACACTGCAGACATCAGTCAGCACAGCACAGTCCACAGATAAAGTCCAGGATGTTGGACAATGTTGATGGTCCCAAATAAGACTGGAGGCAGGCAGGGTCAGCAACAGCAAAAATTAAAATTAGCCCACTTATATATATATATATATAGAGGTATCAGTACCGTGTTAGCCGAGCTTCAATAATCAAACAATAAATAGATGATACCGTTCTGTGGCTAACGAAATGCTTTTATTTGTGCGAGCTTTCGAGATACACTGATCTCTTCTTCTGGCGATGTTTCAATGAATGAAGTAAGAAAAAGCTATACTATAAACATTCCAATAGACATTGTTTATAGTATAGCTTTTGCTTGCTTCATTCATTGTAACATCGCCGGAAGAGGAGATCAGTGTATCTCGAAAGCTCGCACAAATAAAAGCATTTCGTTAGCCACAGAAAAGTATCATCTATTTATTTTTTGATTTTATATATATATATATATATATATATATATATATATATATATATATATATATATATAGTTAAGTTATGGTGAGTAAAAATTGACAAAAACCCTCCACAGGAAAGCAAATATGCAAATATAGCTGTATGCTCATCTGCATGTCTTAGGCAGGTCTGCAACCCCGCCTTTCCCCATTATCACCCAGCATACAGCACTTCCACTGCAGCAAGGGATTCTGGGAAATGACATGCAAATGAGCACACAGTGTCACTTTTTGCCTCAATAACCATTTTTAACATGGTTCCCTATAGGCTTAAGCTTGCTGCATGGTCACAGCTTCGAGCACAGCGAGGGTTAAGGTGCATAATGGTTATTGAGGCAAAAAGTTACACTGTGTGCTCATTTGCATGTCATTTCCCAGAATCCCTTGCTGCAGTGGAAGTGCTGTATGCTGGGTGATAATGGGGAAAGGCGGGGTTGCAGACCTGCCTAAGACATGCAGATGAGCATACAGCTATATTTGCATATATATATATATATATATATATATATATATATATATATATATCAAGCGTATGAGGGGAACTGGGGGATATTTTGTGCCACAGACTTTTTGGAGACAGGCGGGAGACAAAAATATAAAGAAAATAAGATTAGCAAATATTACAATTATTAAATGCTAACGTGAGACTTCTCATGACAAATACTTTGAGCTATGTGACTTTACCATCCCTACTCTGATTGGCTCTAGTACCAAGTGACAGGTTTTCATTGACGTCACATCCTTTCTCCCCCAAGCCTCTGTCACATGGTATACTAGAGCCAATCAGAGTAGGGATGGAGTTCCCACGCTCTGATTGGCTACCGTATCATGTGTGGACGGCCATGTTTCTTTTAATGACGTCATCTTAAAGGCAAATGAAGCAAAGCCATTCTGATTGGCTGTGCTGTCATTGCCTTTAAGTGACGTCATCATTTTTATCGGCCAAAACACATGGTTTTCACGGCCCAATCAAGACCGTGGGAACCATGACGAAAATGTGACGTCATAGGCCTTTAAAAGCCTATGTCGTCTCATTTTGAAGCAAGACGCCGAGGAGGAAGGACCTCCTATGAAAAAAAAGACAAGGGCGTGGCCGAAGGCGGGAAGAAGACCCCGCCCAGAAAAGATAGAATAAAGAAGAATACAGATGAAGATGTATTACAAGTAGAAGACCCGAGGATTGATTTGGATTTTTAGTGTAATGTTTATTTTTTTATGGTTTATTATTTTATGGGTTCCTGTGCCTGGTGGATTGGTTCGTGAGTAAGCCGTGCAACGGGAGTCGGTGGGGCCAAGTAATGGTAAGTGAACTAAAGAAATGTATTTTATTTAACTTGTTAATTTTTTAAAAAGCTTTTTTAACATGTGTATTTTTTTTGTGGTATATCATTTCTTGCCACTGTATGTATGTATGTATATATGTCTATAGAGATAAATACATACAGGGTAAGAAATTATGTTGTTTTAAAAGCTTGATTTGATGTGTTTTAAATTAATTTGTCTATGCTGCTATGCTTTATTGTGTGTTTAAAGTATTTTAAAATTAGATAGATGTAATTCTTGATATTGTATGGTGTTCAGGATTAGCCTTGGTTTTAAAGTTTGTATTCTGGTTGGTACTTATATTTTTTCACATGCTAAATTGTTCTGCTCCAGTCATGAATTTGTTAATTGTTTCATTTTTCGGGATGGACTGTCAATTGTTTAGGGATGTAAATAATGATTGCTAATTGATTTTTGTTTACTTGATTGGTTAAAATATTTTACTTGTTTGGAGGTATTTGTATTTTGCTTGCAATGATATTGTTAACATTCATTTGCAGAATGTATATGGTGCATAGATTTTATGCATCATTTATTCAATGTAAATGCAATGTAATGATTGGAATGTGAGGTTTTTCATTGGCATTTGATGATTTAGATTGTAAGATCAGTTAGGATTATTAAAGGAAATTCATTGTAATGTAGTGTGTCTGTATGGAGAAGTATTATATGTAGGACAGTATGGTTTTGATAACCCTTCTACATTTATTTGTATATTGGTTCATCATGTGTGTGTGTATATATATATATATATATATATATATATATATATATATATATATATATATATATATATATATATATATATATATATATATATATGTATATATGTATATGTAAATGTTTATATGTATATGTATATGTATATATGTATATATGTATATGTAAATGTTTATATGTATATGTATATGTATATGTATATATGTATATGTATATGTATATGTATATGTATATGTATATGTATATGTATATGTATATGTATATGTAAATGTATATGTATATATGTATATATGTATATATGTATATATGTATATATGTATATGTATATATATATATGTAGAGGTATCAGTACCAGTATCAGTATAAGTTATGGTGAGTAAAAAAAGTGACAAAAACCCTCCACAGGAAAGCAAATATGCAAATACAACTGTATGCTCATCTGCATGTCTTAGGCAGGTCTGCAATCCCGCCTTTCCCCATTATCACCCAGCATACAGCACTTCCACTGCAGCAAGGGATTCTGGGAAATGACATGCAAATGAGCACACAGTGTCACTTTTTGCCTCAATAACCATTTTTAACATGGTTCCCTATAGGCTTAAGCTTGCTGCATGGTCACAGCTTCGAGCACAGCCAGGGTTAAGGTGCATAATGGTTATTGAGGCAAAAAGTTACACTGTGTGCTCATTTGCATGTCATTTCCCAGAATCCCTTGCTGCAGTGGAAGTGCTGTATGCTGGGTGATAATGGGGAAAGGCGGGGTTGCAGACCTGCCTAAGACATGCAGATGAGCATACAGCTATATTTGCATATATATATATATATATATATATATATATATATATATATATATATATATATATATATATATATATATATATATATATCAAGAGTATGAGGGGAACTGGGGGATATTTTGTGCCACAGACTTTTTGGAGACAAGTGGGAGACAAAAATATAAAGAAAATAAGATTAGCAAATATTACAATTATTAAATGCTAACGTGAGACTTCTCATGACAAATACTTTGAGCTATGTGACTTTACCATCCCTACTCTGATTGGCTCTAGTACCAAGTGACAGGTTTTCATTGACGTCACATCCTTTCTCCCCCAAGCCTCTGTCACATGGTATACTAGAGCCAATCAGAGTAGGGATGGAGTTCCCACGCTCTGATTGGCTACCGTATCATGTGTGGACGGCCATGTTTCTTTTAATGACGTCATCTTAAAGGCAAATGAAGCAAAGCCATTCTGATTGGCTGTGCTGTCATTGCCTTTAAGTGACGTCATCATTTTTATCGGCCAAAACACATGGTTTTCACGGCCCAATCAAGACCGTGGGAACCATGACGAAAATGTGACGTCATAGGCCTTTAAAAGCCTATGTCGTCTCATTTTGAAGCAAGACGCCGAGGAGGAAGGACCTCCTATGAAAAAAAAGACAAGGGCGTGGCCGAAGGCGGGAAGAAGACCCCGCCCAGAAAAGATAGAAGAAAGAAGAATACAGATGAAGATGGATTACAAGTAGAAGACCCGAGGATTGATTTGGATTTTTAGTGTAATGTTTATTTTTTTATGGTTTATTATTTTATGGGTTCCTGTGCCTGGTGGATTGGTTCGTGAGTAAGCCGCGCAACGGGAGTCGGTGGGGTGTATTTTTTTTGTGGTATATCATTTCTTGCCACTGTATGTATGTATGTATATATGTCTATAGAGATAAATACATACAGGGTAAGAAATGATGTTGTTTTAAAAGCTTGATTTGATGTGTTTTAAATTAATTTGTCTATGCTGCTATGCTTTATTGTGTGTTTAAAGTATTTTAAAATTAGATAGATGTAATTCTTGATATTGTATGGTGTTCAGGATTAGCCTTGGTTTTAAAGTTTGTATTCTGGTTGGTACTTATATTTTTTCACATGCTAAATTGTTCTGCTCCAGTCATGAATTTGTTAATTGTTTCATTTTTCGGGATGGACTGTCAATTGTTTAGGGATGTAAATAATGATTGCTAATTGATTTTTGTTTACTTGATTGGTTAAAATATTTTACTTGTTTGGAGGTATTTGTATTTTGCTTGCAATGATATTGTTAACATTCATTTGCAGAATGTATATGGTGCATAGATTTTATGCATCATTTATTCAATGTAAATGCAATGTAATGATTGGAATGTGAGGTTTTTCATTGGCATTTGATGATTTAGATTGTAAGATCAGTTAGGATTATTAAAGGAAATTCATTGTAATGTTGTGTGTCTGTATGGAGAAGTATTATTTGTAGGACAGTATGGTTTTGATAACCCTTCTACATTTATTTGTATATTGGTTCATCATGTGTGTGTATATACTATATATATATATATATATATATATATATATATATATATATATATATATATATATATATATATATATATATATATATATATATATATATATATATCTATATATATCTATATCTATATATATATATAGATATATATATATATATATGATACGAACCAATCCAAAGACCAGTAAAGAGACAGCACACCGCACGGGGTTAATCCAAAAATCTATATTCACAACATGAAATACACGTAAGCCAACGTTTCGGTCCCACAGAGAGACCTTCCTGCACGGCCCTGAGGAAGGTCTCTCTGTGGGACCGAAACGTTGGCTTACGTGTATTTCATGTTGTGAATATAGATTTTTGGATTAACCCCGTGCGGTGTGCTGTCTCTTTACTGGTCTTTGGATTGGTTCGTATCATACTTATTTTCTATGGGACTAGCATCTGCTATTATAACCTTTTCTACTGCAGTGTGCTGACTGACCTTCATGTGTATATATATATATATATATATATATCTCTCTCTGTGTATATATATATATATATATATATATATATATATATATATATATATATGTGTATATATATATATATATATATATATATATATATATATATATATATATATATATACTGGCGACACACTTTATTCGAGCTCGGCTAGTCCCACGAATTCGGGTATACTCGGGTGTATTGAGGTTTGTGACTGTTTTCTGCCTGAGTGCATTGCGTTATTTTCCAGGCAGGGATTGAAGCATTTTATTCCCGCTGGCTGCAATACTGCACAGTATATATATATATACTGCATTACAATTCATGAATTTATGCCATCTGGTAGACACGCGAAGCATTGCAGCCTATTAAATCCTAATCATTATCATTTAACAGATCAGCCGCCCGTCAGCCAGGCATGAACCATGGCTGGGAAGGCAAACGCAACGGGGCTTGTCAGAGGTGAGGAGCGGCGCATTCCAGGTATCTGCCAGGTACATACTGCACCGACACACTTTATTCGAGCAAATACCCGGTATGTACCTGGCAGATACCTGGAATGCGCCACTCCTAACCTCTGACAAGCCCCGTTGCATTTGCCTTCCCAGCCTGGGTTCATGCCTGGCTGATGGGCGGCTGATCTGTTAAATGATAATGATTAGGATTTAATAGGCTGCAATGCTTCGCGTGTCTACCAGATGGCATAAATTCATGAATTGTAATGCAGTTTATATATATATACTGTGCAGTATTGCAGCCAGCGGGAATAAAATGCTTCAATCCCTGCTTGGAAAATAACTCAATGTACTCGGGCAGAAAACAGTCACAAACCTCAATACACCCGGGTATACCCGAATTCGTGGCACTAGCCAAGCTCGAATAAAGTGTGTCGCCAGTGTACTGGGTATTTGCTCGAATAAAGTGTGTCGCAGCAGTATATATATACTGTATATACAGTTGCATGATGAAGCCACTGTACAAATTCATGGGTGAAGGGTGGGTATCGGGCCAGTGTGGCTTAACACCTTAATTACCTTTGCGGTTATTATCTGATAAGGTGTTTAAGGGGTTAATTGATATCTGAATGTACTTGCAATGTATTGGCTTTGTATTTGCTATGTATTTTGTGGGCAAGACAAGGATGTCGCTGGCGACGGAGACTTCTTATTGATGAGGTCAGTAGTACTTTATTTATTTGAATATGCTAGTTAATGTTTTTAATAATGGGCAATTAATCTATTATCCCTAGTTATTTTGCATATTATTGTACTGTAGGTGTTGGGGTGGGGGTGTTTGTATTGAATGTGTAGGTCAGGTTTATTTTTTTTACATTCAGGGTTTGTTCCGTGGTTCTGCGTGGGACCTCTGGAGACCACCTGTGGGTCTCCTCGGGTATCCCACGGGTATCAGGCTGGTGGTTCCACAGGTGACACATGCGGGAATGAAGCAGTGGCCTCACATCTGTGGGGGCACCGTGGACCCGTAGTCTGCGGGGATGAAGCGGTGGCCTCACATCTGTGGCGGCACCGCCGACCCATAGGTGCGGGATGATGATGTGTGGTCCCACTTCTGTGGGGGCACCGCGGACCCGTAGTGAGCACTCGTGAGTTCCCCAGACCCCTGTGGGAACCACTCGAGGCCCCGCAGACACCTGTGGGTCTGACCCGGGGCTCCCAGACATCCGCGGGCCTACCGCGGGACCCAATTGTGGCCCACGGTTACCCAAGGAGACCACCTGGGGGCCATGGTGCTGGCGGGACCCACCAGCAGGCCTCCAGAACCTGTTTGAAAAGGGCTGCTGGTACCCTGTAGGTCTGTCAGGTGCCCCGCCAGCCCACCGGGGACTCGCATGGGGCTGCGTTATGAACCCTGTTTGTAAAAGGATAAATCTTGTATTTATGGGGGGGCACAGGGGGTGGGTAATGTATTTAATAAATATAATGATGTTTATTGAGGGTCACTGTATTGTTTTTATTGTGGGTGCTGGGGGTGGGGGGGTATGTGGGTAGACCTCCCTCGTGGGTAGTGGGTGAAGGTGGTTAGGCCTCACGGGGTGGGGGGTTAGTGTGGGAGGATATGTAGGCATCCCGAGTGGTGGGTGAGGGTGGGTTAACCCCTTAATGACTGTAGCGGTTAATAACCGCTATGGAGATTGAGGGGTTAGGGGGCATTACTTTGGATGTTTTAATTTTTGTCTCTGTTTTGCAGCAGCAGAGGGGTCATGGGCAGATGGGTAGTGGGTAGTGGGTGTGGCTGGTTAGGCCTCACGGGGTGGGCCATTGGCAGCGAGGCGCTGCATTATATTTACACGGGATCCCCCTCCCCACATTTACATACACTGCACTCACAGAAACACAGGCAGGGAGATTTAACCGACACAATAAGGGGAGGGGGCTTTACACAGATTAGTCAAGGCAGGGAAGCTTAACAGACACAATAGGGGGAGAGGGCTTTACATAGATTACAGTCAATGCAGGGAGGTTTAACACACACATTAAAAATATGTACTTAATGTATTTATTGTTTATGTATTTTAAATACACAGGGGGTGTACTGTATTTTGTTTATTGCAATGTTTATTGGGGCAAATGTCCCCAATAAACATGCTATTCTGCCTTAAACCTTCATTGCCTTAGCGGCTATCAGCTATGGTAATGAAGCAGCATTTCTGTATTTTTAATAATATTGTGCAGGAGCAGGGGGTCCCCTGAGCTTTGATTTCTGGCTCAGGGAACCCCCTGCTCACTCTACAATATTATTAAAAATACAGAAATGCTGCTTCGTTACCATAGCACATAGCCGCAAAGGTAAGGAACGAGTGTTTATTTATACATGTGTTTTATTCATAGTGTAGATGTGCTGAGGGTCTCCGGAGCTGAACCACTGTGGTTTTAGGTCTGGGGAACCCCTTCTCCCCGAGATACAGGCCCCTTTAGGGGGTGCCAGTATCCCTCTGCTTTGTTTACATTCCGCGGTCACGTGATCGGGACATTTAAATGCACAGGGATACCGGTACCTCATAAAGGGGCCTGTATCTCGGGAAGCAGAGGGTCCCCGGACCTGAAACCAACGCGGTTCAGCTCCGGAGACTCCCTGCACATCTACACTATGAATAAAAATGTATTTTAAATCATTTTTAATGTGCCGATATTTGTGCAGAGAGAGCAGCGGATCTCTCTCTGCTGCAAACACATCTCGCCCCCGCCGGCCCATAGTATCATTGATGTGCATATACAGTACTGTATGTGTACAGTATGTTAGGGGTTATAGGGGTTGTTGTTATACAGTATATATATATATATATATATATATATATATATATATATATATATATACTGCATTACAATTCATGAATTTATGCCATCTGGCGGACACGCGAAGCATTGCAGCCTATTAAATCCTGAACCATTATCAATTAACACATCAACCGCGCGTCAGCCGGGCATGACCCGTGGCTGGGAACGCAAAAGGAATGCGGCATGCTCCAGGTGAACAGCGTCGCATTCCAGGAACAAGCTAGGAACAAACCTGTGATTTGTTAGAATAAAGTCTGCCGCAGCAGTAGATGTACAGGACGTGTGCTTTGTGATGCAGACTTTTTGTTTAGCAGACTGAAGTCCTGTATTGTGCTCAATTCTGGTGTATAGGGATTCCACATCTAGGATAACAAGAAGTGCATCTTTGAGTATTGTAATTCCAGTAGGATGTCTTTAGTCTCCCTAACATAGGATGGCTAAGATGTCACAAAATGTTTTAGCGCTTGTTCAATATACTAACTCATATTTTCTGTTATTTACCTTTTCCTGAGATAGGGCACTGTGGGCGGACGCTCCCAGAGGTATGCAAGGGAGACTGATTAGGGTGAAATTAAATAAGCCTTTTTATTGCGCCTTTTCCTTAACATCAGGAAACCATCCAAACAAGAATAAACAAAGCTTCTATTCACTTTGGAGTATTTCTAGTGAAATACTATGCAGTTCACAACTCCATTAGATAAGCATGTCTCCCAGCCACAAAATACAGTAGAGGCAACGTTTATTCTAACATTTGCCGTAAACTAGCCGGGTTACATTCTGGGTATGTGCTGGCTATGTTCTGGGCTAGTTTGAGGCACGTTTAAGGCATTTCTGCATTGACTAACGACCCATAGGATTAACACAGCAGGGATCCCTGGCAGTCCAATTCAGTTTGAATGGGACTGCCAGGGACCCCCGCTGTTAATCTGATAGGCCATTAATCAATGCAGAAATGCTGGGGCTAGTTTAAGGAAAGTTTAAGGCATGTATTCAGAATGTACCTGGGTGTTTCCTGGGTTTTTTGGGGAATTGCCACTGTTTTTTGTTCGAATAAGAGTTGCCTCTACTGTATATAGCATGAAATAAGCAGATATAAGAAGTCTCTTAAATGAAAGTCTTATCTGTTCCTTGTGGTTTAGAGGGAAACTCTTCTCTGTCCCTGGTTCAGCTCCCTTTTCCTCAGGGTGTGTCAGCATTCAGGTTTAGAAGTTTTCCCTGTGTCTTGAAAGCAGCTATGCTGTGTCTTCTGGCAGGGCTCAAGACACGTTGTGAGAGTCAAAGACAATCTCTGCTCTGTCTCCAAGTTCAGCTCAGATATGAGCTAAGGAGTATCACTTCCTGTCTCAAAAGACAGGCTTTTGTAAGCAATCTAATCAGGCAGGTGGTGTTTGTTAATTGACTACCAGCAGTTAACCACCACACTGCTGGATTAGAGGCACATTACTTGAACAGGGATAACTCCCCTGTTACTGCACCGACACACTTTATTCGAGCAAATACCCAGTATGTACCTGGCAGATACCTGGAATGCGCCGCTCCTCACCTCTGACAAGCCCCGTTGCGTTTGCCTTCCCAGCCTGGGTTCATGCCTGGCTGACGGGCGGCTGATCTGTTAAATGATAATGATTAGGATTTAATAGGCTGCAATGCTTCGCGTGTCTACCAGATGGCATAAATTCATGAATTGTAATGCAGTATATATATATATACTGTGCAGTATTGCAGCCTGCGGGAATAAAATGCTTCAATCCCTGCTTGGAAAATACCTCAATGCACTCGGGCAGAAAACAGTCACAAACCTCAATACACCCGGGTATACCCGAATTCGTGGGACTAGCCGAGCTCGAATAAAGTGTGTCGCCAGTGTACATACCTCCCCTGTTTGTTTGAAGCTCAAGCTTGCCACGGCCAAAGCCCATCCTTCCACTCTCACTCTAGATATCTCTGTGACTTGAATGAGAGTGGATGGAGGAAGAGAACCCTCAGTCCTGCTGGGATTGGAGACCTTTCTCCAGTTTATTTGTGTCTCCTCCTGAAGGTGCTTGAGATCAGCACCCCTCAGTCGCTTCTAGAGGACTTTTTCTAAGTATAGTCTTTTTTCTACGTGCGCGGTCCTGAGATTTCCCTCGCGTCGGGTGCTCGTCTTATTGTAGGCATACTGTTTGGCAGCAGTTGCAGAGCATTTCAAAACAGCCTTTTGAGTTTTCCGCTCTTGAAGCTGTCTCTCTGCCCTTTTCCCACTTAATGGGTTTGCTAGTTCAGCCTCTTTGAGGTTAAGTTGCAATTTCACACCCACTTCCAGAGAATGTCCCATCTTTTCAGCTTCATCAGCTAAGGATTCTTCTGGTTTTGATTCAGCACGTGTACCTTCTTTTGTTGCCTGTTGGGTGGCTGAAGGTTTTGCTAGTGCTTGTTTAGGTGGTTCAAATTTTGCAACCTTGTCCTTCAGACGTGCGGTATTCCCAGCTCTCACTGTACCCTTGTCTTCATGGGTTTTTGTGGCTTTGGGATACTGACGCTTAGTCAGGGTCAATACTTGTCCTTGTAGGACTGTAATCTCATCAGCGAGAGATCCCTGTTTTTTGAGTGCGTCTTGCAAGTCTCTTCTCAGGGAACTTATCTGCACGCTTTGCTTTCTCTGAGCTTGCCTCCACATTTTTATTGCATTGTGAAGCACTATCAATTTCTTTGCTCGGGCCACAGTTACTTGTTTTAGTTTCTGGACCTTCTTGTGCTCCCTTTTGTGCCGGGTCACCTGGGTTCTAAGCTTGGCCTCTAGCGATGCTTTGGTGATGCTCAAGGTAGCCTTCAGTTTCTCATGCTGCTTTGTGGGGACATACTCGGTCAACAGACATTCCTGCAGCACTTGAATTTCTTTAACAGCCTGCAGATTGTCTTCCTGCAGAGTTCGCTGCTTCTCCTCTGCCTTCTCAAGGTGCGTACGCAGACCTTGCAGTTGGTTCTGCAGTCGGTGCTCTGCTTCACACTTCTCACCTTCCAAAAGTCTATTTATTTCTTTAAACTCGTGCAGCTTTTCATTTTTTTCCTTGACGTCGTTTGTCAAATTAAAATTTTCTTCTTTGAGTTTTAAGTTTTTTCTTTGTAATCTTAAATGTTCTCCTTTTTCAGTCTCTGTACGAATCAGGGCCTCTTTCAGGTCCTCATTCCATTTACGCACATCTGCTTTGGGAATGACAGTTTCCTGGCGTGAGACATCCTTCTCTAGGTTGAGGGTCTGAAGCTCTTTCTGGGAGATTTGGAGATTTGTATTAATTTTGACAATCGTTTCTTTAGAAATGTCCAGCTCCTCAGTGAGACTGTGTAGTTCCTTTCTGAAAACTTCCAGGTCTGTGCGGCAGCTGTTGGTCTGATGATGTGAGGCATCCAGTGCTCTGCGGAGTGTCTGAACCTCTTTCTGAGATACGTCCACCTCTATTCGGACACTGTTGACCTCCTGTTGTGAGGCATTCAGCCAAATGCGAAGAGTGTGAACCTCTTGATGGAAGACTGTCATCTGCTTCAGTGTCTCCTCATACTTCCGCTTTAGCGTAGCCACCATTTTATCAGATTGGCTCTGCTTTTCATCCATGGCGGAAATAGTAGCATTTGCAGTATCTAGCTCAGTCTTGAGATCGTCCAATTCTGTCCTGTCTAAAGAGTACATTGCGAGCCCATATTCCTGTAGCTTCACGTTATTTTTCTGTAGCTCTGTGTAACCATCTTCCTTTTGTTTAATTTGTTCACGGAGCATATCACTGTCATGCCTGGCATTTTTCAGGGCATCTTCAGGGCTGGTCAAGGGATCGTCACTCACTGGTTCCGGCTCCACTTCCCTGGGATGGTTGGTTGAGGGTTCCTCACTTTTGGCACCGGACAGACACTTCTTTGGGGTACACTACTTCTGCCTTGGGCCCTCTGGATATTCGGTTAACCGCGGGACGAATTCTCCATTTTCTCTAGGCTGCAGGGCAACTCGGTCCCCCTTTTCCTCCACAGGATCTGCGGACGTGTCTGTTCCTTCCACAGTAAGTGAAGAACCGCTTTTCTTTTTCTTTTTCCAACTTTTTGTTTTGGATGACTCCGTCCCATCAGGAATACTGGGGTCTCCTATATTTGAAATTTTAGCAGCGTCACTGGATCCACCCGGCTTTTCTTGCAACTGTAATAGCTGACGGAAATATTCGGTGATCCACTGCTCCCGCTCTTTCTCCTGCTGTTTATATTCGTCATCAATGGGAGCGGTCTTTTCTGTTCGTGCCGAGTTCAGGCACCCCCACCATTCTTGGGGTGTTTTGTGGGTGTGACTCGGTTCAGGTTCCCCCGTAAGAGATGTCTTCCTCTTTATTGGACTGGAAGGGCCACTTTTCCGTGGGGTAGGGTTCATTACGGGAACGCTGCATCTTGTCCTCCATTTTTAGGCTATCAGGTGTTATTTTCTTCCTGACCTCAGGAGGCGCTATTGCAGCTGTTGCCACTGTATTTGCTAGAACTCCAATTGTGGTAGTCCTACAGGTGGGCATATTTTGCTTGTAGAGGTCGTAGCTTTCACAGGCATCTCTGTAGAATTTTTCTTTCTTGGATAAGTTTTACAATATCAGCAGTACTGTGCATGCATTTTCTCTCATCGGGTATACAAGATGTGCAGTTGCTAGGTAAAAAAGTCTATTTGCTTTACATATTTACTTGCTAGGTATAATCTCTCATTAGGTATGCTGAATGTGTAGTTGCTAGGTAAAAACTTCTGTTTGCTTAACACCATTTACTTGCTAGGGCCAATCTCTCTGCTTCAACCAAATAATGTGGTTTTCTGTTTGAGTTCAGTAATTTTCAGTCTCATCTTTGCGTATTATAGCATTCCCACTCCACACTTCGGGTGTCTGTTTTGCTCCCAAGATACATAAGCAAACTTTTTTACTTGCAGAAAAAAAAACATTCTTTGCAATGGAATATTTCTTTCACTCCCGGCAGGGTAACTCAACACTCAGCAATTGGCTTTGGAATACCTTTTACACAGTTCAGCAATCCCTTTTTCCCCTGTAGGGCAATTTTACACTTAGCATTTCTTTGCTAAAAATTCCCCTGCTTCAGCACAGTTTTGCATCAATTTTCAAACTTTTCTGCATATACTCCATTCACAGCTGGTAGTCCTATGCGGTGTGGCCACCTTTATTTGCAAAATCAGTACCGCTCGTGGGTCTTCACTGCTTCAGCGAAACTTTTGAAAACAACAAACACCTATCCCTTTTTAAGGGCTGACTCACTTCTTGAACGCTGACTATGGCTAGAAGGCAAAACCCCTATTTCAATGACCATATTAAACTTTGTGATAGGCAAATAAAGGTTTACCTGCTTCAGCAGTCTCTCTCTCTCCACTTGGGATTGGGGAAAAAAGTCCATCTGGGGGTTTTGTAAGTTTCAGTGGTGTGTATCACTTTAACTCTGATCTCTGCTGCATGAGATTTTTTTTTTTTTTAAGTTGCTCAGACTGTTTGTAGGCAAAAAGCATAAAAAAAAATTCACATAAAAAATTTCCGGTCCTTTTTAACTTCAAAGACACCTCTCGTCCAACTTCGGACACCATATGTGGGCGGACGCTCACAGAGGTATGCAAGGGAGACTGATTATGGTGAAATTAAATAAGCCTTTTTATTTTGCCTTTTCCTTAACATCAGGAAAACATCCAAACAAGGAATTAACAAAGCTTCTATTCACTTTGGAGTATTTCTAGTGAAATATTATGCAGTTCACAACTCCCTTAGATAAGCATGTCTCCCAGCCCCAAAACATATAGCATGAAATAAGCAGATATAAGAAGTCTCCTAAATGAAAGTCTTATCTGTTCCTTGTGGTTTGGAGGGAAAATCGTCTCTGTCCCTGGTTCAGCTCCCTTTTCCTCAGGGTGTGTCAGCATTCAGGTTTAGAAGTTTTCCCTGTGTCTTGAAAGCAGCTATGCTGTGTCTTCTGGCAGGGCTCAAGACAAGTTGTGAGAGTCAAAGACAATCTCTGCTCTGTCTCCAAGTTCAGCTCAGGTATGAGCTAAGAAGTCTCACTTCCTGTCTCAAAAGACAGGCTTTTGTAAGCAATCTAATCAGGCAGGTGGTGTTTGTTAATTGACTACCAGCAGTTAACCACCACACTGCTGGATTAGAGGCACATTACTTGAACAGGGATAACTCTTCTGTTACAGGCACCCAGGTGTTTGACTGCATTTTTGTGTACTTTTGGGATGCTATAAAATGTGGTCATAGTGGGGTTCAAATCCATCATTTAACATTTTATTTAGTTTTTGCATACATGCTATGGTTGGGCCTTTTGGTTAGAGGAGAGCACCTGAGGTACCCTGGGTGATATGCTAATGGCTTTGCAAACTATTTTTAAATTGTTCTCATCTCCCACACTTCCTAAAATAATTTCCATACCAACTGTATTGAGTTGATAATCCTAAAGCACCAAGTAACTGGAATAGAGTACTGGTGGCAGAACCAACAGAACTAGAACCCACAACCACTACTTTTCTAGGCAGGCACTGAGTTTGAAGCAGGGGAACCTAGTTAAATTCCCGGTGTCGGATCCTTGTGACCTTTATCTCCCTGTGCCTTAGGCACCAAAACATAGATTGTAAGCTCCAAGGGGCAAAGACCTGTGCCTGCAAAATGTCTGTAAAGCCCTACGTAAAACTAGCAGCGCTATACAAGAACATATTATTATTATTATTATTATTATTATTATTAATATTAAGAGCTCTAGTAGTGTCAGCTAAACCAGCTGATGGGTAGCATCACTGTCACATCCTACTTTTGGTCTGCTCCAGATTAAACTGTCAACCATGAATTGGAATGGGGTTGCTTTTATAGGAAGTCGGAGGAGGGAGCTACTACAGGTATATGCACTTTTTGGTGCTACATGAAGGATATGCACAAAGGTGGCTATGGTATAACAGAACAGGGACAAACATATTCACTGCAGCATCTGCCATAGTGAAAGACACATACTGAATTGAAATACATTATTTATTATTTTAAACTGCATACAGTGATTCCGCTTGCTTTCCACAGTTTTATTGGGTTGACAAGTCTAAGGCACCTCATGAAGAATAGGATATGGTTGCAGGACAAGTCTATTAAGGCCATTTCCTCCACTGCAGAGGTCAATTAGAATTTTCACAGGTGGTGTTAGGACCTGCATACTGTTCATGCCGTGACGTGACTGCTTGCTTATAACGCTCTGGCCAAAGGGTTTAACTAAATTACCCTTTTTCATGAGAATACTAACATTAAAGTATTTAACTACAGATGAAGTCTCCGTTTCGGGTTGAGCCTCTAGGGACACTCCATGCGCTGTCAGCTGGCTCCCCACTGGGGAATTTGTGACTACCCATTGTTCGCTGACACCAACAATTGCTTTCAAAAAGCCAGGCAAATCATGTGTGTGCCTCTTGTGTGTGCAGTGTGGGTGGTGGGGGGGGGGGGGGGGGTTTCCCAAGCCGGAGCTACAAGGACGACATGCCAGAACCGGAGATCTCATCTGTATGTATTTTATCCCATTGGATGTAGCATTGGGTATCTTTGTTTTTTGTTGTATACATTATATATATATATATATATAAAGAATATATAAAGAAACATATAAAGTAGCGACAATGTGATAAATGGTATTAACCAAATTAATTTAGAATGGTGACGGTGAAGTGAATGTAGTAAAAATAGTGAAAATTAATTGATAAAATATTATTAATTACACACAGTGCTAGTATTCTATATACAAACAGTGATAAATACATGAAATTATAAGAACCAGTCCTTATAGAAAGTCCGATAAACAATGTAGGAAAGAACCCCAGTTGAGCACTCATACACTGTGTTTAGATGATGGTGTAAATTTAAAACTAAACTTTATTAGAATAGTAAAACATAGTAAAACAATGGGGATTAAAATAGGATTAAACTCTGTATCACTACGCTTAATTACCTAAGGGATATGATAGTCCCCAGGTAGATAGTCGTTATTGAAGTGTTGCTTGAGTACACTAGACGTGCACGTTTCGCAAGTAGTGCTTAATCATTGCCAGTGTGGAGGCTTTCAGGACCTTATAGAAAGTCCATCAAGTTATAGACAATTAATTCTGTTGAGGGGGTCTCCGGCAGCTCTCAAAAGGATTAACCACATCCGATTATGACCTAGAGGAGAAAGAGAAGAGAGAGCGCACCCCCATAGCCTAAAAAAAATACATTTAATGATGGGAAAGGGGGAAGGGGGAAGAATATCACTCACAAAGGTCAATAAAAAATATGGCATTTGTGAAAAATTATCACCGCCAAACAGGTGACTCCTCGTCCAAAATCCAAAGTCCAGATCTCACTCCGTGGTTTAGGGGAACAGCGGTCTGCTGAGAAACCTTGAGGCACCTTTGGATGTTCACAGATGGTCCCTTTTGAGTTTCAATAAAGTCTCCTGCAGTAGTAAGCCGCAATTCTATTCCGCGATCTGGCCTGATTATGCGTATGCGTAATGACGTAATGTCAGTGCAGGATGCGTGATGATGCTCCCTGACGTGTTTCGGCGCACACGGGTGACTTTCTCAAAGGGTTACTGCCAATAGTATAGGTTCAAATAGATAATTAATCAGCCAATCGGCTCTTTGCTCAGAATGTAAACAAATTGTTCTAGCAACATTGGCAATGTGATTATCAAGAGTATAGAGCTCTATAAAAAAGATAAACTTGTTAGCTAAACTAAAAAATATCTTACTAAAATAAACTGCTAACAAAAATTAAAAATGAGAAGTGGTTAACTCAAATTGAATTTCAATGTTGAAAAAGGAGAACTGGCGCGCAGCCAAAGGATTGGGTCACCAAAAAATAACTGAAGAATGATCCTTAATTTAATCAATAGAACAAGCGGAGATTAGTACCCTCCAAAGCGTTTCGTGTACGGAAGTACACTTTATCAAGGAGTTGTTTCGTGTGCGGAAGTACACTTGATAAAGTGTACTTCCGTACACGAAACGCGTAGGAGGGTGCTAACCTCCGCTTGTTCTATGGATTAAATTAAGGATCATTCTTCAGTTATTGCTTGGTGACCCAATCCTTTGGCTGTGCGCCAGTTATGCTTTTTCAACATTGAAATTCAATTTGAGTTAACCAATTCTCATTTTCCCTGTGCAAGGTCTAAAGTGGCCTATATTATCGCCCTGCTGACCAGTGACGCCTTGACCTGGGCCTCCCTCGTTTGGGAACAAAGACCAGAGATCACTCAGGACTAATCCCACTTTATAAAAGAATTTAAGCAGGTTTTTGATACCCCGTGTCGCAAGATCACTGTGGCCTCCTCTCTTTTCCATATTTCTCAAGGTCTCTGGCCAGTCGCTAAATACGCCCCTGAGTTCAGGACTATCGCAGCAGAGACAAACTGAAATATTGAGGTTTTGTCTGCGGCCTTCTAGCAGGGTCTAGCCGAACCCCTCAAGGATCAATTGGCCACCCAAAAAAGACCTACCAAATTGGAGGATCTCATTGCGGTATGTATCCGTGTTGACCAGCGTCTCCAGAAGAAAAAGGTTGAACGCTCTAATTCCCGGCCTCTTCCGGCCAGACCTTCTATCCATTGTTCCTTTAGATTCTTCTCTAACTGACGATCCTGAACCTATGTAGCTGGGAGGCCACCAATTATCTCCCACTGAGAAACAACGCTGGTGGGACAGCGGCCTTTGTCACTATTGCGGTCATCAGCTAGCCCGTTGTCCACTCAAGCCGCGTAATGCTAACGCTCAAACGAGATATAAGTGGATCACCTTGGGTACTATCTCACTTTCCCCTTCTATCCAGGAAATCCTGCTAACTCGGATCATACACCCTATTTCTCTTGAGGGCCCTGGCTTCAAAACCTCCGCTTCATCCTTCATTAACTCTGGGTCTGGAGGAAATTTTGTGGATCAGGACTTCGCAGTAAGGAACAACATTCCCCCCTTGCAAAAATCTGTACCGTCAGGTTGGAGGCCATAGATGGACATCCTCTCCAGCCAGCCTTCATCTCCTCGCAAGTAGAAATGGAGAGATAAGATCCGGTGCAACAGCAAACAGCCAATATGACGTCAGTTCCGAGATTTGAACAAAAGTAACTTTATTGATGTACTGTAGACACACACTTGTAAAACAGCAGGCTGCAGCACAGCCTCCTCCTCTGCACTTTTCACGCTCTGCTAGCGCTTCGCCTTTTCATCTCCTCGCAAACCTGTGTAATTTCCCATTGCACTAAAGATGGCCACAAGGAGGAGATCTTTGGACGTGATCCACTCACCTTCCGTGGAGGTAATCTTTGGTCTCCCCTGGCTCCAATGACATAATCCACACCTAGATTGGACTGACAAAAACCCTATAAAATGGGGTCTTCCTTGTACCAATTCTGATGTCCCTCTCATACAACACTGTGACGGTTCAGGGGATTCCTTCCTCTCCATGTGTCCCCGGCACCGTGCTTTCCCCTGCCACTGATCTTCCTCCCTTGCCTCCTCGTTCGGTTCTCCCTTCCTCCTCCCGCATCCGTCCTGCTGCGGCATTCCCTTATGCGCTCCCGGCGTCTGCGCGCGTTCCCCGCAGGGCGCGCACATATTCCCAAACACCCGAGCCCCTCCATGGTACTCCGTGCTTGCGACCTCCCTCTGTCTTCCCTCCGGTCACATTACCTTCTACAGTCACTCCTCCGGTTCTCTCTCCTCCCTTCGGCGGGTGCCCCCGTGGCGCGGCGCTCCGCGCACTTTCTGACGCAGCCTGTGCACATGCACCCCAACCTTACAGAGGCCGCACACACACGCTCCTCTTGTAAACTTCCCCAGACCTCTGGCTCCGCCCCCCATGCTGTGCAAGCTATCTCCCTCTCTGATTTACCAGTCTCCTCCCTCTCTCCTTCTCACCTATCCCTGCTGCCTCTCACTTCACCCTCTACTCCTCCTCTCTCTCCCATTGGTGTTCCCTCCTTTATAACCCCTGTCTGTCCTCTAGCGCATTGCTCTGCATAGCTTCTTGTTACCCCTGTGTGTGCAGTCCTATGCTTGGCTCTCCTGTGTCTTTCAGCGTTTGTTCCTGCTCCTGCTTACCTCCGGATCTCCCTGGCTTGAACTCTGCTTTGTACTGGATTACCCTGCTCTCTCCTGCCCTTGAATCCTGCATACGGATACGACTTCGCTACCTTTAGTTATCCCTGGACTCTGGCTTACGGACATCACTATCCTGCTCTCTATTGCCCTAGACTCTGGCACACGGACATCACTATCCGAACTCTGAATCCGAAGGCGTTGCAAGTATACCTTAACCTTCTTTCTTCAGGCCCGGCAACGCACTACCACACTCCGGGCACGCCCTCACTGCTGTGGGTGCGTGTTATAACCCTACACACCTCAGTACTGGGGACTGGCCAGGTCTGCGGGCATACAGGCGTTACATTATGCAGAGCCCAATAAATGCAGACCCCCCTGAGGTGGGTCAAGGTGTTTCCTTGGAACATTTACAATTTGTGAGCAACCAGCTGACCACTGTTTCGCAGCAACTTGCTAATCTGTCTCCAGCAAACTCCAGTGGCTCCGTCACCCACTGTCTCTATGACATATGGTAATGCTGTACAACGTATTCCACTTCCCAACCGGTATGATGGGGAACCTCTCGCTTGTCGCGGATTACAAAACCAATGCGAGGTGCAATTCAAAATGTCTCTCTCTCGGTTTCCTACCGGCCGTTCTAAGGTGGCTTACATTTACACGTTACTCACCGGCGACGCTCTCGCTTGGGCTTCTCCCTTCTGGGAACATAAAACTGAATTAACCCAAGATTACCCTAAGTTTAGGCGTGAATTCCAGCAAGTGTTTAACAATCCCGCACGCCGGGTTGACGGCCGCTTTTTCTCTCTTTCATATCTCGCAGGCTCGAAGATCTGCTGCAAAGTACGCGATCGAATTCCGTACCCTCGCTGCGGAGACTCAATGGAATGATGAGGCACTTGCCGCCGCATACTGGCACGGTCTCTCTGACACCTTGAAGGATGATCTCGCAACTCACGCCCGGCCTTCTTCCCTGGACAAACTGATTACTCACAGAATACGAATGGACCAACGCACCCAGGAACGACGTCATGAGCGACACTGTTCCCGTTCTCTTTCTTCCCCGGTTGTCTCTCACAGGTCGCCCTCTTCGCCCTTCCTGGCATTGGACGTCCCAGAGCCGATGCAAATCGGTAGACAAACAACCTCGGGCTGCGGAGAGAATGCGACGTCGTCAGAATTGACTCTGTTTCTACTGTGGTTCTTCAGAACATCGTCTCCAGAACTGTTCCCTGAAGCCGGGAAAAGGGAATAACCAGTAAAGGTAGAGGGGCTTCTACTGGGTACTATCTCTTCTTGCCCCTCTCTCCCTAAGAATCTCCCAAAGAAATTCATGCTTCCTGTTATGCTAGTGGGCCCTGACCTCCTATTGGAAGTAAAAGCTTTCATTGACTCTGGATCTGGCGGTAACTTCTTGGATCATACCTTCGCCTCTGAGAACCAAATCCCTCTGGTCAAGAGAAAAGCACCCATTGGCCTCGAGGCTATTGATGTTCGCCCGCTTCAGCCAGCCTTCATCATCTGGGAGTCCATTCCTGTCACTTTGACCTTGGCCAACGGTCATAAGGAGGTAATAGTTTTTGATATCTTCCATTCTCCTACCGTTCAGGTTATTTTAGGATTGCCTTGGCTGCAACTCCACAATCCGCGCATTGATTGGACCGGTGCCTTACCTATCCAGTAGCCTTCCTCAGATGAGCCAGTCTCTACTTCTCCTCCTGCTGCTGTGCTCGACGGTTTGGAGTCCGTTCCTTCCAATCTGTCGATTCTTCCGACCATGTATCATGAGTTCCTGGATGTGTTTAACAAAGTACAGGCTGAAGTATTGCCTCCCCATCGTCCCTACGATTGTCCTATTGATTTAATTCCAGGAACCATCCTCCCGAAGTCGAAATCATACCCCTTATCCATTCCAGAAACTGAGGCTATGATGTCTTACATCCAAGAAAATTTGGAGAAAGGATTCATCCGCAATTCTACCTCCCCCGCTGGGGCAAACTTCTTCGTGAAGAAGAAGGATGGATCGCTAAGACCCTGTATCGACTATCACGGACTCAACAAAATCACGGTGAAAAATCGTTATCCCCTCCCCTAATCTCTGAACTTTTCGACCACCTCCAAGGAGCCTTTATCGTCTCCAAGCTCGATTTAAGAGGGGCCTATAACCTCATTCGTATAAAGGAAGGGGACGAATGGAAAACCGCATTTAATACGCGATCTGGACATTATGAGTATCTAGTGATGGCGTTTGGGTTATGCAATGCTCCTGCCGTTTTCCAAGAGTTCATGAACGACATCTTACGGGATGTATTGGGAACATTTGTTATCGTATACTGGGATGACATTCTCATTTTTTCTAAAAACTTAGATGAACACATTCACCATACCAAATTGGTGCTTTCTAGGCTCCGTGCTAATCGCCTATATGCCAAGATGGAGAAGTGTTTGTTCCACCAGACGTCTACTGCCTTCTTAGGCTATATTATCTCTAACCAAGGTTTTTCTATGGACCCAGAGAAATTGAAGTCTGTTCTCGACTGGCCGCTGCCAAATTCTCTCAAGGCCGTGCAGCGTTTTCTCGGCTTTGCCAATTATTACAGGAAATTCATCCGTAATTTTTCTTCCATTGCTCTCCCCATCACCGCCTTGACCAAAAAAGGTGCCGACCCCACGTCTTGGCCTCCCGAAGCCATTGACGCCTTCGAGTTTCTCAAAAAAGCCTTCGCCTCTGCACCCATCCTTCGGCATCCTGATACCTCACTTCCCTTCACATTAGAAGTTGACGCCTCGGATGTGGGAGCCGGTGCAGTACTCTCTCAGAGATTCTCTCCCCAAGAAAAACTCCATCCCTGTGGTTTTTTTTCTCGGAAATTCTCGTCTGCCGAGAGAAATTATGATGTTGGTAATCGTGAGCTATTGGCCATTAAATTAGCTCTTCAGGAGTGGAGGCATCTTCTCGAAGGCACCAAGGAGCCTATTGCCATCCTCACAAATTACAAAAATGTACTGTATATCGAGGGGGCTCGACGATTAGGATCTCGTCAGGCCCGTTGATCTCTTTTTTTTCCCGTTTCAACTATACCATTTCATATATTCTGGGTACCAAAAATATCAAAGCAGATACTCTCTCTCGTCAGTTCGCCACGGATAACGAATCCAATGAGTCCACGGAACCTATTCTTCCCACCAAGTGCATAATCTCTGCCAATAATTTTGATGTGTTGGATGAAATCAACAAAGCCCAGGTTCACATTCCCAGGAGATTCAGGGTACCAGAGGGACGCTTATAAGCAGCTCCACGATTTCGCCACAAAATCTTACTTTGGGTACATTCATCTAGATCGGCCGGTCATCCAGGCTTCAAGAGGACAGCGGATCTTATTAAACGGACCTTTTGGTGGCCTAAGATGAACAAGGACATTTTTGATTTCACCAGTGCTTGTATGTGCCCAGAGTAAATCTGCCCATCACAAACCTTCGGGCCTTTTCATGCCTCTTCTCATTCCGGAGCAACCTTGGAAACACATCTCTATGGACTTCATTGTCGAACTTCCCAATTCTAAAGGAATGAATACCATTCTTGTTGTTGTAGACAGATTTTCTAAACACTCACACTTTATTCCCCTCAAGGGTCTTCCTAATTCTGCTACTATGGCCGATATTTTTTCTAAGGAAATTTTCAGATTGCACGGTGTTCCTATTTCGATTGTTTCTGACAGAGGTTCTCAATTCCTCTCTAAGTTCTGGCGTGCCTTTTCCCAGAGACTTGGGATTTCTCTTTTTTCTTCTGGATATCACCCTCAGACCAATGGTCAGACTGAAAGAATGAATCAGACCTTAGAGCAGTATCTCAGATGTTTCGTCTCCGGATCTCAAGACAACTTGGTGAATCTGCTACCGTGGGCTGAATTTGCTATCAACTCTCTTAAAAATGAATCTACGCAAGAGTCCCCTTTCTTCATTAATTTTGGATTCCACCCTAGCAGTCTTCCCCTCTCCTCCCTCCCTTCTGGTGTTCCCGAAACGGATTCTCATGTTTCAACCCTTCAGAATTCTTGGAGGAAGATCCTTAAAACCCTACAAACTGCTGTCTAAAGACAAAAAACAAAAGCAGATCGACGTCGTCAACCGGGCCCTTTGTTCAAACCCGGAGACAGAGTGTGGTTGTCCTCAAAAAATATAAGGCTCATGACCCCGTCTCCAAAGTTGTCCCCGAGATTTTTGGGCCCCTTCAAGATATTAGAGAGGATCAATCCGGTCGCATACCGTTTGGCACTTCCTCCTAACTTGAGGATTTCTTCTGTGTTCCATGTATCCTTACTCAAACTATTTATCCAGAGCTCTCACTTCCCGGAACGTTCCCGAAAACCCAACCCGGTGACCATCCACGGGCAGCAAGAATACGAAGTTCACTCCATAATTTACTCCCGTTGGTCCAGAAATAACCTACAATTCCTCATCCATTGGAAGGGGTATGGCCCAGAAGAGCATTCATGGATTCCGTCACGTCACATCCACGCTCCCAAACTCCACTGGCAATTCCATTGGAAATTCCCCAAGAAACCATGGCAAGATCGCCCGGAGATCGATCCTCAAAGGGGGGATACTGTGACGGTTCAGGGGATTCCTTCCTCTCCATGTGTCCCTGGCACCATGCTTTCCCCTGCCTCTGATCTTCCTCCCTTGCCTCCTCGTTCAGTTCTCCCTTCCTCCTCCCACATCCATCTCTCTGCGGCATGCCCTGACGCGCTCCCGGCATCTGCACGTGTTCCCCGCAGGGCGCGCGCATATTCCCAAACACCCAAGCCCCTCCACGGTACTCTCTGCTCGCGGCCTCCCTCTGTCTTCCCTCCGGTCCCATTACCTTCTACAGCCACTCCTCTGGTTCTCTCTCCTCCCTTGGTGGGTGCCGCCGCAGCGTGGCGCTCCGCTCGCTTTCTGACGCAGCCTGTGAGCACGCACCCCAACCTTACAGAGGGAGCGCACACACGCTCCTCTTGTAAACTTCCCCAGACCTCTGGCTCCGCCCCCCATGCTGTACAAGCTATCTCCCTCTCCTATTTACCGGTCTCCACCCTCTCTTCTTCTCACCTATCCCTGCTGCCTCTCACTTCACCCTCTACTCCTCCTCTCTCTCCCATTGGTGTTCCATCCTTTATAACCCATGTCTGTCCTCTAGCTCATTGCTCTGCATAGCTTCTTGTTACCCCTGTGTGTGCAGTCCTATTCTTAGCTCTCCTGTGTCTTTCAGCATTTGTTCCTGCTCCTGCTTACCTCTGGATCTCCCTGGCTTGAACTCTGCTTTGTACTGGATTACCCTGTTCTCTCCTACCCTTGAACCCTGCATACGGATACGACTTCGCTAACTTCTGTTATCCCTGGACTCTGGCTTACGGACATCACTATCCTGCTCTCTATTGCCCTAGGCTCTGGCACACGGACATCACTATCCGAACTCTGAATCCCAAGGCATTGCAAGTATACCTTAACCTTCTTTCTACAGGCCTGGCAACGCACTACCACACTCTGGGCATGCCCTCACTGCTGTGGATGAGTGTTATAACCCTACCCACCTCAATACTGGGGACTGGCCAGGTATACGGGCATACAGGTGTTACAAACACATTTGTGGCTTAGAGGTTCCCAAAACTGACAAACCTGTCCTTCCTGAGATTTATGCTGAGTTTCTAGACGTTTTTGACAAAGTCCGCTCTGAGGTTCTTCCCCCTCATTGTCCCTTTGATTGCCCCATTGATCTGTTGCCCAGAGCTTTTCTTCCCAAATCTAGGTCTTACCCTCTATCTCTTCCTGAAACTAAAGCAATGTCTGAGTACATCCAAGAGAACCTAAAGAAAGGGTTCATTAGAAATACTTCTTTCCCAGCTGGGGATGGTTTCTTTTTTGTAAAAAAAAAAAGGACGGTTCTCTTCGCCCCTGTATAGATTACAGAGGGCTTAACAAGATCACCCTGAAGAACCGATACCCTTTTCCACTTATTTCAGAGCTTTTTGATCCTTTACAAGGTTCTGCGATTTTTAAAAAACTTGATCTTAGAGGGGCCTACAATCTGATACGCATACGTCATGGGGATGAATGGAAGACAGCCTTCAACACGCGATGGCCACTACGAATATTTAGTTATGCCTTTTGGATTATGTAATGCTTCAGCTGTTTTCCGAGAATTCGTGAACACAATTTTTCGAGACGTTCTCAACATTTTTGTCATTGTCTATCTGGATGGTATTTTCATCTTTTCTAAATCCCTCTATGAGCATATCCATCATACCACGCTGGTCCTGTCTTGCCTTCGTGAGGATGGAGAAGTGTCTGTTTCATCAAACGTCTACATCATTCCTGGGTTATATTATCTCAGACTCTGGGTTTTTCCATGGACCCTGACAAACTCAAGGCGGTATTAGAGTGGCTACAACCTACCTCTCTCAAGGCAATTTAGCGTTTCTTAGGGTTTGCCAACTATTACCATAAATTCATTCGTAATTTTTCTTCTACTGTTGCTCCTATTACTGCTCTGACTAAGAAGGGTGTGAATACGTCATCCTGGCCTCCTGAGGCACTTCAAGCCTTCGACTCACTCAAGAAAGCTTTCATTTCTGCCCCATCTTATGCCATCCTGACCCTACAATTCCCTTTTCTCTGGAAGTAGATGCTTCTAATGTTGGGGCTGGCGCTATCCTCTCTCAGAGACAAACACCTCAAGACAAAATACATCCATGTGGGTTTTTCTCTAAACAAGTTTCTTCTGCAGAGCAAAACTATGATGTCGGCAACCGGGAGCTTCTAGCCATTAAGCTTGCACTTCAGGAGTGGAGACATATTCTGGAAGGTACCGAGAATCCCATCTCTATCCTCATGGATCATAAAAATCTCCTTTACATTGACGGGGCTCGCCGCTTTACATTGAAGGGGCTCGCCGCCTCGGCTCCCGTCAGACTCACTGATCTCTCTTCTTTTCTAGATTTAATTATATAATCTCCTACACTCCCGAATCAAAGAACGTGAATGCTGATGCCCTATCTCGCCAATTTGACATGGAAGACAAGACTAAGGACATTTCTTAAACTATTCTTCCTTCTAAGTTCATTATTTCTGCCAACTCATTTGACGTTCTGGACAAGATTCTAGCTATGCAAACTCATATTCCTATGGGTCTAGGGGCCGGAGGGTTGTTTATATGCTGCACCACAGTTCTGAAGAAACATTTGAGAGTGGGGTCATTCTTCTAGGTCTGCCGGTGACCCTGGTACCATAAGAACATCAGACCTCATCAGATGTACTTTTTGTTGACCTAATATGCTTAAAGACATCGAAGAGTTCATCAAATCTTACTCCATTTACACCCAAAATAAAACCAACCGCAGCAAACCTTTCGGTCTTCTACATCCTTTGCCCATACCGGATCATCCCTGGAGCCATCTACTGCACCGACACACTTTATTCGAGCAAATACCCAGTATGTACCTGGCAGATACCTGGAATGCGCCACTCCTCACCTCTGACAAGCCCCGTTGCGTTTGCCTTCCCAGCCTGGGTTCATGCCTGGCTGACGGGCGGCTGATCTGTTAAATGATAATGATTAGGATTTAATAGGCTGCAATGCTTCGCGTGTCTACCAGATGGCATAAATTCATGAATTGTAATGCAGTATATATATATATACTGTGCAGTATTGCAGCCAGCGGGAATAAAATGCTTCAATCCCTGCCTGGAAAATAACCCAATGCACTCGGGCAGAAAACACTCACAAACCTCAATACACCCGGGTATACCCGAATTCGTGGGACTAGCCGAGCTCGAATAAAGTGTGTCGCCAGTGTATCAATGGACTTTATTGTGGAACTGCCTATCTCCAGACGAATGAACACTATCCTTGTGATCGTTGATAGATTTTCTAAACAGGCACATTTTTTACCTCTCAAAAGTTTTCCCAACTCTGCCACTTTGGCAGATATTTTTGTTAAGGATATCTGTCGGATTCACAGAGTACCGATGTATATAGTGTCCGACCACGGATCGCAGTTCATTTCTAAATTTTGGCGTGCCTTTGCTCCAAGGATGGATATTACACTTCACTTTTCTTCAGGGAATCATCCTCAAACCAATGGATAAACCGAGAGGACGAACCAGTCCCTAGAAAAGTATCTCAGATGCTTTATCTCTGATGCACAAGACGACTGGGTAGAGCTCCTTCCAAGGGCAGAATTTGCCCATAATTTATTAAGAAACGAGTCCACCCAAGAGTTGCCGTTAATTACGGGTTTCACCCGACACGTCTTCCTATCTCTTCTTTATCTTCCGGAGTTCCAGCAGCAGATCTAAGGGTAAATTCTTTGCAAGATTCTTGGGAAAGGATCCAGAAAACTCTCAATGAGGCTGTCTAATATCTTGTTCATTGGAAAGGGTTTGGACCAGAAGAAAGGTCCTGGATACCCCATCACCAGGTACATGCTCCCAGCTTGTTGAGGCGGTTCCATGCCAGGTATCCGCACAAGCCTTTTTGGAGTCGTCCTGAGGCCGCTCCTCAAAGGGGGGGGTACTGTAAGGAATCGGGGAACACGTCCCCTGCGACATGTCCACTCCTTAACTATTGCTCCACATGCCTCCGCGCCCCTTACAGTGTGGGCGCACACACAGAGGCTCTCTCAGAACATCACAGAGCTTGGCTCCGCCTCCCACTCGCGTCACGTACGCGTGGCGCGCTCACGTGACTTTCTTGCACCACTCCCCAGCTGTGTGACAACATTCCTAATAATGCTAACAATGCTCACCTGTCTCCTGCATCCTCTGTCCAATCCCTGCTCCCGCAGGGGCCGCACTTCAGCTCCGCCTCTCGCACTCATTGTTCCAGCCTTGCTATTAAAACCCTGCATGCTCAGTCACCCATTGCTGAGCATAAACCCTTGCAGTCTTGTGTTCCTGCATTCCTGCTTTGCTGTGCCTTGCCTTGTGCTTTGCTATTCTTGCTTCCAGTTGATCTCACGTGTACCGACACGGCTTGACTTTTGGACCCTCTATGGATAATGACCCCGGCTTGTCTCTGACTACCCGCATATCTCCATCTCTGACCACGCTATTGGACACTTTACTATTCCACTGGCTCCAACCTCTGTCCATGGCACAATGGACAACAGCTATGCTGCTGGCTCTGCCCCATGACCTTGGCAAGTATCTGGACTAACCCACTTTCTCCAACCCAAACCCGACTATGCCGACAACCCATTTTCCAGGCATGCCTCCGCTGCTGTGGGTGTGCAGTTCTGTACTTTCCCACCTCAGTACCGGGGTCCCACCTTGTTTGTGGTGAGCACAAGCGTTACACTGTTATAGAGAAGGGACATTTAGAGAAGAATAGGATGTGTGAGGTCAAAGTAGATGAGGTACCTGTAAGTGCAATGCTTCATACTGGCAGTACAGTTACGTTGGTCGCTGCACATCTGGTTAAGTCTAGGTTTCTGCCAGGAATCATCTTACAGGTAACCTGTATCCATGGGGATAATCGCACTTACCCTGCTGAATGCGTACTTAGAAAACCCCATCGGCCCAGTACATCATCAGGTCAGGGTAGGGCTGAATCTGATGTATGAGGTATTAGTGGGTCAGGATTTCCCGTGGTTTTGGGAATTGTGGGAAAGAAAGTCTGATTGTGTCGAGGATGTACCCTTAGAGTCTGAGGTCCCCGATCCTGTAGACCCTGGCTCTCTGTTAAAGGGTATGGCAGGCAAAGGACCTGCAGTTGAGGACACCCCAGAACTAGATTTTCAGGACTTACAGGTTGCCTCTGCCCAACTAGACGATTTGACACTAGTAAATGCCAAGGCCACAGTAGTGAGCATAAATGAGGTATCAGTTAACCCCAATGTTATGCCGTCACCACCCTACTTTGTCTACAATAATTACTTATTGTATAGGGTAGAATGAGAAGACCCCAATAGGTTAGAGCAACTTCTGGTGCCAAAATCCTTTACAAGTCAGGTGTTGGACCTGACCCATAGCCATCTCTTGAGGGGACACCTGGGGGTAAAAAAAACCACTGATAGAATAAAGGCGCAATTTTACTGGTCGGGTCAACACAAAGAGGTAGAACGTTATTGTGAGACGTGTCCAGAGTGTCAAATTACCTCACCAGTAAAATCATTCCGTAGTCCGTTAGTACCCTTGCCCATTATTGAAGTTCCTTTTGAACTTATTGGAATGGATCTGGTAGGCCCGTTACCTAAGGCAGCATGGGGTCATCAACACATTCTAGTCATTGTAGAAAATTACAAAAAGGGAAAGTGCGCAGCTACTGCACCGACACACTTTATTCGAGCAAATACCCAGTATGTACCTGGCAGATACCTGGAATGCGCCGCTCCTCACCTCTGACAAGCCCCGTTGCGTTTGCCTTCCCAGCCTGGGTTCATGCCTGGCTGACGGGCGGCTGATCTGTTAAATGATAATGATTAGGATTTAATAGGCTGCAATGCTTCGCGTGTCTACCAGATGGCATAAATTCATGAATTGTAATGCAGTATATATATATATACTGTGCAGTATTGCAGCCAGCGGGAATAAAATGCTTCAATCCCTGCTTGGAAAATACCTCAATGCACTCGGGCAGAAAACAGTCACAAACCTCAATACACCCGGGTATACCCGAATTCGTGGGACTAGCCGAGCTCGAATAAAGTGTGTCGCCAGTGTAATACAAAGTGAGACACACACAGTGATTACAATGTGAAATGAACAATATTGTAGACCTTATAGGTGTAGATACACTAATATTGCGTCTGCAGCCTTTCTTGGGGGGTGGCTCGACACCCCTGGAACTGGAGGTTGAACTATGTGCCTTGTGCGCCTTGTTTTCTTGTTTTTCCTCTTGTCATTGTAGACTATGCCACAAAATATCCGGAAGCGGTTACCCTCCGGAATACATCCGCTAAAGGCATAGCCAAAGATTGAATGTTATTGTTTACCCGGGTCGGGATCCCCAAGAAAATATTAACGAACCAAGGAACCCCTTTTATGTCCCAGGTTGCAAACGAGCTATGCAGATTGTTGAATATCAAATATTTACACACCTTAGTCTATCACCCTAAAACCGATGGCCTAGTGGAGCGATTTAACAAGACTCTTAAACATATGCTGCGGAAGGCCATAAACCAAGATGGTAAAAACTGGGATTTCCTCTTATCATATTTATTGTATGCCGTAAGAGAAGTTCATCAGGCCTCTACAGGTTACTCCCCTTTGGAGTTGTTGTATGGGATACACCCACGGGGTATACTTGATATGCTCAAAGAGACCTGGGAAACAGAGTCAACGCCCCCCGTAGCATCATAGAACATATTTTACAGATGCAGGATCGCATTGCAGCAGTGTTGCCAATTGTGCGACAACACATGCAGCAAGCCCAGTGTTCACAGCAGAACTCTTATAACGGAATGCCAGACTTAGGGTGTTTAGGCCGGGAGATTAGTGCTGTACCTACAGTAGAATGTAAGTTTTTGGGCCCCTGGCGGGGACCCTACAAAGTCCTAGAAAGAGTAGGAGAGGTCAATTATAGAGTTAGACAGTCCGGGAGCAGGAAGCCAGTAAATAAACACCCTGTGCACCAAACTCTAAGTTTCCTACCTTTGATATGGGATAAAAGATCATACGCTGTAACGCAGACATCACAATATATATATATATATATATATATATATATATATATATATATATATGATCCTGGCATTGACCTTGTGCACCTGATTAGCAATTAGTAGTCTAATATATTCTGATTTGCTCATCTAACTATAAAACTATGTTCCTCACCTGTGCTGTCACTCCTGATGAAGTCTCTTTTGAGACGAAACGCGTAGAGTGTTTAGTGGAGGTGTACAGTTCCATTTTAATAATTATTCACTCACAAGCTTGCCATAGCACTTGCTGTTTCTTTGGAAACATTTATCTCAGCCGTCCACTAGATACACTTATGTGAACTTGTTCCGGCTGTATCCACTGACGTCACTGAGTTCTCGCGATACCTGGATCTGAGAACTCACTGTGTGACGCCGGATTGAGAGGAAGGTGGCGTCCCTCGTGCTCTCCGGGCTGCGGAGGCGTCCATAGAGGCTGCTGCAGTGTACCTACACCGGACACTGAAGTCATCTGCTACTGGGTTCCTGCGTCTGGCTGAGTTATACTCAAAATTGCTTTTTATTAAGCTATGTTTGTGAGTGTGCATTTTAAATCCTTTACTCCATAAATATTGTTATACCTTTTTACGCTATGAGTGCGCCTGTTTTTTCTGTGTTTCTATAGATATCTTCAAGGAAGTGGTGTTCCCTTCATTCGGGCTCCAGAAACTCTTTTGGATAGCAATTGGAGCATTTTTTAGGATTTGTATACATTTTTTATATATATATATTTTTCTGGACTTTTCATCTGATAATTTAATTTTTATTTTTATTTTTTTGTATTGTGCATGTATTATCTTTCCCCATTTTTGTACAGTATAGGTTTTTTTTCTTCATGTTGATGTGGTTATTCATATAATGGTTTAGGTTGGCGCCGTTTTTTCTTTCTGTTGTGCTATATATATATATATATATATATATATATATATATATATATATATATATATATATATATATATATAGCAACTGTAAATATTCCTGTATATTCATTTGCATGTCTTAGACAGGTCTGCAACCCTGTCTTTCACCATTATCACCCAGCAAACAGCACTTCCACTGCACCAAGGGATTCTGGGAAATGACATGCAAATGAGCACACAGTGCCACTTTTTATCTCATGCTCACATTACATGAGCAACCCTTAGTCAATATATATATATATGTGGTGGGTTCTGATATTAGAGTTTGCTGAAATTGTGTGTTTATTCATTTTCAACTGGTATCCCTTTGTAAGGGCTAACTCAAACTTCCAGTCTCTATCTTCAGGGATGTCCTCAAAGTTTAAAGAGGTGCTGTGTTTGTGTTCTGGGGGTGATCCCTCTGGCAGGTTCCAGGGTCCGCTGTGTCCTGCAAGAGAGGTTCTGGTTCCCTGGGATCTCTCTAACAGCTCACACTTCCTCAGTGCTAGAGAGATCCACTGCAGATTAAGCAGGAGGCTTTACTACCTGTCTGATGAGCCAGGTGGAGACTGGCTAATTGTCTGTAGCTGCAATTAACCAGCTCTCTGCTGGACTTATCAGCCAAATACAGGCTTTCTATTTGAAGCCCTTTTAGACAGAGGATAAGGCCCTGTCACAGTCAGTTTTTGAGAAAAGGCTTCTTATTTAGCCTTAAAACGTGGAACACAAAAAGAGCTGTCTTCTGGGGGAACACCTGTGTTATTATTCTGGTGGCATACTCAACTATCTCCAGAATAAACCTACAGTATGCCGCTTCACAGATTGAGTCCTACCCGTCTCCACCCCTCACAAAGGGGGCTGAGAGGATGGGTAGAGAAATCAATGGGGCAAGCTGGCATTTAGGACGTCTCACATAATATGGCAATATCATTATGCATCCCTGACCAATTGAACCCGGGTGAAATACAGTCAAAGTTGTTATCTCTGCCGAGGTGACCACTCCAGGGAAGAGTATGGGCTAGGTTGAACACGGCTTTAACAAACACCTTAGGGACCAAGATTTGACTGGTGACCTCCCCTGTTTTGATGTGCTTGTTCACCCTTTACAAAAAATCATTTAACAATTCACAACTAGGAGATTCCCTTACACCTTGGGCATTCAAAACATGGTAATTCATTGTAATCACCTTTTCATACTGTCTTTCAAGAACCGGGTCTTCCCTCTGCCTCGGACAAAAATCAATCAAAGACAGTTCAGGTTAATCTCCAGACACTGTCTCTCCCTCCTCCTGACCATTCTCAGTCATTACTACGAGCATTTATTAGTATGAGCACGTAACGTTATTACGGATGACATCCTCCTAGTGGGCGTTAATGAGGAAGTGGTCAATGACACCACGTATGGGGTTAAGCCTGGAGCGTCCGATTATGTGTATTATTAATACAGTCAGTTTCTAATTCTGTTTCGTTCATTGCTACATGGGATCTCCAACCTGATATTTATAATGCACTAGCTGAGAGACCCGGCGTTGCCCGTGAGTTACATTTTGCGCTAGGAAAAGGGGGGGGGGGGAAAAGGAGGGGAAGGGGGGGGAAAGGAGGGGAGGGGGGGGACAGTGGACAAGAGGGGGAGACAGTGGCCGGGGGGAGGGGGGGCAGTGGCCGGGTGGGGGGGGACACAGTGGACAGGAGGGGATGGGAGGGAGGGAGAGTGGACAGGAGGGGGGGGAGAGTGGACAGGGGGGGGGGGGGGAGAGTGGACAGGGGGGGTGACAGTGGAAAGGACAGTGGACAGGAGGGGATGGGAGGGGGGGGAGAGTGTACAGGAGGGGGGAGAGTGGACAGGGGGGGGGAGAGTGGGCAGGAGGGGGGAGAGTGGACAGGAGGGGGGGTGACAGTGGACAGGAGGGGGGGTGACAGTGGACAGGAGGGGGGGGGGTGACAGTGGACAGGAGGGGGGAGAGTGGACAGGAGGGGGGTGACAGTGGACAGGAGGGGGGGGGCAGTGGACAGGTGGGCGGTTGGTTTGCTTTAAATTGACGGGTCCCTCCTCTCCACTCCCCCTTTATCTTTCTCCACTCCATAAGAATCTCCATAAGAATCAGCACTTTGAAAGGAACTTTACTCTTTGACAAAGGGCATTTTTTGCACGAAACGCGTCAGAGGTTCCCTTCAGGATTCTTGTTTTTACTCTGCATGCTGCCGAACTATCAATAAAATCTTTTTTGCTACTGTGATCCAGCATCCGTCAGATTTCCTTTCATTGGAATGCATCACGTATGTTTTGATGCAGTGCACCACCTATACCTCCCCGCTGGGAGGGATTTCCTTTCATGGCCATCGGAATAGGTATGTATGGTTACATTGGATTTATGTGCTTTGTTTTTCAGCCGTGAGCGATGCCGCCGGGCGATTTTAGGTATAATCACGGTCATATACAAGATGGTACACAATACCAATACTCATTGCTATGGACATGACTGCGAAGTTGTCAGAGGTTTTGATAACTCCTCAAACTTGTTTGTAGCAATAATACCCACTACAAACATCCAGTGGGATAACATTAAGATACATTAGTATCCTCCTCTCTATAATGATACACTGAAGGATAGGCACTAGCTGACTTAGGCTGGGGCCATGGTACTGCAGACCATGCGGAGGCTGCCTTAAGGCAGTGTTCGCGTCCATGCGGCGTGCAGGGCGAACCAACTCCATGACATCACTGGCACGCCCCTAGACACACCCACAGGCGCCATGCGTGCCATGGTCGAAAAACGCACCGCTTCAAGCGGGTGACATCATGGCCGCGCACGCCCCGCAAGGGCGAAGGCACTATGGACCTGGCCTAAGTATCCATAAACAACATTGCCTCCGCTTGCAAGCAATCAAATGGAAGTCCATTATAGCACATACACTGAGAGAAGACACTTGACTTGTCTGGGACAATCCAATAAGTGAATACACTAAGCGAGCTAAAGTGGATGAAAACATTGATAGTTACCAAACCTATATCTTATAAAGGAGGCCCATTAACACTATCCCTCATGCTCAGACTGAGGTTTTACTTATAATACTCACCGCTGTTGTGCCTATGCATCTTTGGCCGTTAGTTACATGCAGAGCAGCTCTGTGCTCAGATAGATCTGTGCAGCGGATCACCTCAAACATAGGTTTATAACATCCACTGTTGGAACATTACTTCCCTACTAGACAAAGATGGACGGACGGACGGACAGACGGACAGACGGACGGACGGACGGACGGACAGACGGATCAGTAGGTTAGTTGATCCTTGCAATTTTTAAGTTAGCATTTCATACCCTTTGTTATTTGCCATTATACAGTATGCTCAAATCTATCACATATATTTTAAAGAATTACTGTTAAAGTATTAACTAATTCACTACCCACTCACTGGCACTAACATTTGGGAGTATTTGAGAGCTTGTCCATCTGGGATATTTTCCTCTTTTTGCTACATTATTTGTTATCACTAATCATGTTATAGTAATATGTTTTATAATTCTAGTCACTGTGAAATTTTACCAGTGATTAATTTTTACTAACCCGTAATTTAACTTATTCATCATTTAGTATGTCAAATTTAAAATTTCCCAGAGGTTTTTTAGCTCCGTCTCACGTTATCCTACCCATTGAGGTCAGCTTTGATTGGTGAAATAGAAGAGAAATTAAGAATAACTCAACATTTCAAAAGATAGATAAAATTTGTATTTAAAACAATTAACGCTTGCATGGCCACACTGGTGCCAAGCAGAGGGGATAGGGGCTAGTAGAGTAAGGGAATCAAACACACTTGGGATAGGTAAGGATTTCCTAAGTACGATAGAAAGCCAAACATCAAATCGTGTCTGAGGTTTTATAGCAGATAAGAGAATGCACGGACATGATGGGGCAAGTGATTCCTACAGCGTCTGGCGTCAAATGTTGTGTTTCAATTAAAACTTACACATGTAGTAAGCCTTAATGTCTTCTGTGCCACTGCCACGTGCGGTCATGTGACCGTGGTGGTCGTGGCACCAAATGATTAATGCTGCAGGGGGATACATCTGACTCAAAAAGACTGTTTATGGTTACAAGGTTCAGCAAAGTATCCGGCAGCTCCTCCTTCTCTTACTGTGCATCCGAAAACTGGAACAATCTAACGGAGACTCTCACAGCCACCACCAGTCTAAGTTCTTTCAAAACTGAATCTATCTCACATTTTAATCTGGTCTGTAACTGTTACATATGCCTACAATATATATTATCTCTAACTGTGCATGCTATGTATATAATGTATACCCTGTTCACTTATGTAACTGTATTTCTAACCATGTATTATTTGTCATCTTAACTCTATGCCCAGGACCTACTTAAAAATGAGAGGTACCTATCAATCTACTACTTCCTGGTAAAAATGTAATAAATAAATAAATAAAAAATATACCTGTATATATAGAAATAGGTGATATCCGGCACTCCTGAAGTGATAAAGGAATAAGCTGGTGCTTGTACACTGGCGACACACTTTATTCGAGCTTGGCTAGTCCCACGAATTCGGGTATACCCGGGTGTATTGAGGTTTGTGACTGTTTTCTGCCCGAGTGCATTGAGTTATTTTCCAAGCAGGGATTGAAGCATTTTATTCCCGCTGGCTGCAATACTGCACAGTATATATATATATACTGCATTACAATTCATGAATTTATGCCATCTGGTAGACACGCGAAGCATTGCAGCCTATTAAATCCTAATCATTATCATTTAACAGATCAGCCGCCCATCAGCCAGGCATGAACCCAGGCTGGGAAGGCAAACGCAACGGGGCTTGTCAGAGGTGAGGAGCGGCGCATTCCAGGTATCTGCCAGGTACATACCGGGTATTTGCTCGAATAAAGTGTGTCGGTGCAGTACCATAAAGCAAATAAAGCACACGTTACCAACAGCAAAGGTGGCAAAGAGACAACAGCACTCAGTAGGTGTCCAAAACAACAATTGTATTAGAGATATAAAACATAGAACCAACGTTTCGATCCACACAGGGGGATCTTCTTCAGGGGATTGCAGCGAATAAGTGATAATAGGTGACTGATATATGGGAGAGTGAGTGAATAGGAGGGAGGGGGAGGGAGAGTGTGTGTATGGGAGAGAGAGAGAGTGTGTGTGTGTGTATGGGAGAGAGAGTGTGTGTGTGTGTGCAGGACACCAGACGTACCTCCCCACCCAGTCACCCCAAGTCAATCACCCCTACCAAGTAAACCCACACCCAGTCACCCCCCACTCAGTCACCAAGTCAGTCACCCCCTCCCCACCCAGTAACCCAGTCAGTCACCCCCACACAGTCACCCCTCCCCACCCAGTAACCCAGTTAGTCACCCCCCCAGTCAGTCACCCCCAAAGTCATTCACCCATGCTCTCCCTCTCTCTGTTGCCTGCTCTCTCCCTATCTCTGTCAACCGCTCTCTCCCTCTCACTGTCACCCGCTCTCTCCCTCTCTCTGTCGCCCGCTCTCTCCCTCCCTCTCTCTTTGCCCGCTCTCTCCCTTCCTGTCTCTGTTGCCCGCTCTCCCTCTCTCTCTGTTACCCACGCTCTCCCTCTCTCTGTTGCCCGCTCTCTCCCTCTCTCTGTTGCCCGCTCTCTCCCTCTCTGTAGCCCGCCCTCTCCCTCTCTTTCTCTCTGTCGCCCACTCTCTCCCTCTCTCTCTCTGTCGCCCGCTCTCTCCCTCTCTCTCTGTGTTGCCCGCTCTCTCTCTCTCTCTCTCTCTCTCTCTCTCTCTATTTCTCTCTGTCTGTCACCCACACACTCTCTATTTCTCTATCTGTTAACACACTCTCTCTCTCTGTCACCCACACACTGGATATCTTATTTACCCTATATAGCTTAACTGACCTATACCAACACGAAATAACCTATACTGCTTTCTTACAGATCTGACTCTCAAGCTTCACACGGGAGACATCGGAATCCACCTAGCAATAAGACGGGTAGGGAACACCTCCACTCAAACACATAACATTGCGGGTATGGGTGTACCTGGACATTGAGGGACTGTGGATCAGGTCAGATCCCACTCTGGATTGCTGCATTAGAAAATTGTGAAGCAGGGGCATCCAGACACTAGTTAAGGGGTTCAGGAAACTAGTCATTCATATCTGGCTTTTTTTTCTAGATCCGACTATATATATATATATATATATATATATATATATATATATATATATATACATACACATACACATACACACACACACACACACACACACACACGTACCAAGGACTAATTGTAGTATAATGTAATACAATAAATAAAATTATGTCAAAAACTAATGTTGTTCTTACTAGGAATTTATTCAATTTATTTGTTTTAAAGCGGTGCTGGGGGTGGGACATGGGGCGGGACGAGGTGGCGAGTAGATTTTTTGGTTCGGCGAGTAGATTTTTTGGTTCGGCGAGTAGATTTTTGGGTGATTTGTCAAGCACTTTATATATATGTACATGCAGTGAATAGATGTATATATTATAGGAAAATGCTCTAGTGTCTTAAGGCAGAAGAATGTTTAGTAAATATGATGTAAGATTATTGGTTATTAAACCTCCCTTTCCTTGCAAGCAACAAAATACCCAACATGTTCATAGTCTGCCAGGTGAGTACTTAATTTGCTTTTGAGTTTTCCAAAATTCTTAATGATATACCCTGTGTTTCTAAGAGCTTTCTTTGCAAATTCCTCATCATAGGTCAGCATGGAAAACTTGTGTTGATCAAGCATGTAATATGAAACGTTGAGAAACACAAACAGGATCAGATGCCCTCCCACCTTCAGAAATGATGACATTTTTTTCAGGTTACTGAGATAACTGTCATGATCTTTGCTAGCAGCTTCCAAGTACCACATGCTGATCAGCCCATCTGCTTGTGGCACCACAACAGGTTCCAATGGGTTGGCTTTGGTGAAATCACATTTCACAACACGTGTGACTGCTCTTCTTACTTTTTCTTCTTTCTCCTCCCATCCGTCACTGAAAAACAATGAATTATTTCTTCAGTTAATGATGTGAAACATACACATTGCAGAATGACGTCTCTAGCACTCATCCACCTTTAAAGCTATCATATGTTTATTGTGACTGTTTGCAACCCAATGTCGACTTACCTGTAAGCGTGAAAACCGTACAATGTGGAACACATTTTATGGGGAGAGACCTGTGTAGCTCCCTCTTTGGGGACTATTATTTCAGTTAAGGGGTTAATGGTGTAGGCTCACTCAGGTTGTTCCCCTGCCCAAGATGTTATTTAGGATGACTGTTAAAATGGGGTTGTCATTCCCTTGTATGTCTTTTGACCTGTGATGTCACTATAGGGAGTATAGAGGTTATATATGT
Source organism: Ascaphus truei (assembly GCF_040206685.1). Classification (NCBI taxonomy): domain Eukaryota; kingdom Metazoa; phylum Chordata; class Amphibia; order Anura; family Ascaphidae; genus Ascaphus; species Ascaphus truei. The sequence goes on along the minus strand of NC_134488.1, from coordinate 44,580,254 downwards.
CGTCCACCTATGTTCTTAGAGTTCTCACTGGGGTCCTCGCTGTGAGTCCTGTAAATAGGTTTGAGTGTATAGTAATGTGTATTAACAAGTGTCCTGTCACTGTTTGTGGTTGTCAGTTAGTAACATGCCCATTAAGTAAGCACTAGTAGACAGGGTCCAAGATCGTTCTCACTATGGAAAAGGAGGAGGTATGATCTACAGTATATAGGAGTTCTCGGCATAGTAACTCCCGACTATGTTTAGACCGGTCAAACCGGAAAGTTCGTAGTGCAATCTCCTGATCAAATAAGTATGGAAGAAGTATGCAGTACATAGAAGCGTGTTACTAATCCAAGACTCTGAAGTGTATCCCTGAGAGGCCTATTCGATATGGGACATTATTAACTCTATGCATGACACTGCCAGTTTAACCCTTACTATGGGTAAGAAGTCTAAGTCAATCCCCAGGGTCGGAGTGAAAGCTACCTGGGCATGAAAACCAAAATGATAGTGTTTGACACGAGTTTCTGTCAAGTATCCAGAATCAGTTTCCAGTACTGTATGTCAGTTTCTGTGAAGATTTATTGACGGCTGTCTAATAAAGCACTTCCTGCGTTTATTTATAAAAGTTCCTGGCGCCCATTCTTGTCAGATCCAGAGCCCAGCCTGCACTCACCCAGCACCGTGCAAAGGCCTGAGCACTGGCACTGCGCACTGCCAATGTGTATAGTAGAACTGATGTGACTTATTTTAGAGCCGAGTAAAGAGGGTTACACTTGAAAGCCAAAACAGACCATATAGCTGCAGTATATTTCTTTGTATTCCCATGTTCAGAGTACCTGTGTCTGCACTGTCTGATGCTGAATAGTTTCTATAGAAAAAACAGTATGATGCATTTCAGACATTATCCTTCCCTGTGCTTGTGACCTCAGATCCCTGTTTCTGTAGGTAATCCTGGGAGGGAATCCTCCAGCTGAATCCAGGAATTCCCTAAGGTCCAGATATTCATAATGCTGGATTAATTTGCCAGGGCTAATTTAGTCATATGTGAGCTGAATGCAGGACACAGAGCACTATAAAAGGCTGTGTCCAGGACTCTGCTTCTCTGTCTCCCTCCTCCTGCACTGAGGGTCTTGCAACATTGCACCCCTACCTAGAGGGGAACACAAACTGCTGGCTGCTTTATCTGATGTCAAGAGATCTGTAAATTCCAGACAGCTGTGTATATTTCCCCTGCTGATTGGGAGGAGGAATGTGAAATAACAGACCTTTCCAGAGGTATGTTCCATTCTGTCAGGCCCTACCGGACTTGAATCTTTGAACTTTACTGTTCAGGGGTCCACTGACTGCCTATTCCTACATGCTATCTCCTACTTGCTGTTGCTAGGTCAATGTGCCTTTGTATCCAGTGGTCCTGTATTATCTGTCTGATGTGTCTGCCCTGACCCCAGCCCGACTCTAAGGTCACTATCCAGACTCAGTCCAGTCCTGGCCACTCCATCCATTGGGATCCACCCTCCATCTTGAGCCATTATCATCTGTGCCTAACACATTCAGACTTAGTGCCTAGCCTCCCACTACCCCGATATAGTGCTCTAATCCAGTTTTCCAAAACCTACACCCAAACTACACCGGCTGGGATTCACTATGCTCTGATATCAGGTATGACATTTTAGGGAATCTCCCTCACTAAGTTTTATGATTAAACACAAACATGGGATGTCATCAGTTAAAACCCGCAACTGTGGAATAGGCAAACTGGAGCACTCCCTCTTAATAATACAGTCAATAATAATAAACAATGAAGGATGCAAAAACCAATGTGTGATACTGGCCCAAAGTGTGTAGTTGCTGCTCAGCCCCAGATAGGATCTTCCCACAATCCTCGTAATTGGGTATGAAAAAGAGAGAATAGGGGGGCACAAAACAGATAGGAGTGCAAAGTTAGATATAGCACTGACACATAACTAGTGAGCAATAGTCCCAGAGGAATGAATACCAACCCAAATTATGTTGTGAGATTATGTTACTTGCAATTGCCAAGATATATACTGTATATATATATAGAGAGAGAGATAGATTCGATTAGATAGATAGATACGTTTTAAGTTATGGTGGTTGAAAAAGGCAACAAGAAACCTCCACCTTAATGCATATAGCAAATAAAAAGATCACTTGTGGGCACATTCACATGTCTTAGGCAGGTCTGCAACTCTACCTTTCACCATTATCCCCAGCATGCAGTGCTTCCACTGCAGCAAGGGATTCTGGGAAATGACATGCAAATGAGCATACCGTGTCACCTTTTGCCTGAAAAACCATTGTTACATGGAGCCCATATAAGCTAATGCTCGCTGTTAACACAGCTTTAAAGCACAGCATGGGAATGAGATGCAAAGTCAGAGAAACCATTCACAGACATGTTTCAACCTTAATGGGTATCATCAGTGTGAAGTTGGTTATACTGCTGGATTTGCAGTTTCCAATGGTGTAGGTGATGGTAAACCCTTTGATATGCTTTGTATATAAGTATCGCTGACCTGAGGAAAAGAGGAAAACTCTCGAAAGCTTGTCCTATGACATAAATTGTTAGTCCAAAAGGGTGTCACCTAATACTGAAGAACTCATTTATTCTGCACTATATATATATATATATATATATATATATATATATATATATATATATATATATATATATATATGACAAAAAGAACAACACAAAAAAAATAAACAGAAGCTCAAGCTCCATAGAATGTAACTGTTTAAACAAAAGAGTACATTTATTAAAATTTGCAGCCCAAAGGAAATGCACTTACAGGATTATAAAAAGCAACCATATGTGGGAGAGAAATCCCCAGAGGGGTTAATCCCTCTGTTCTTTGACATCTGTCACTCTAAGGAGCCATTACGCCATCTATACGGGGGGAACTTAGCCGAGAACCTAACCTGTGCTATGCAAACGATCTTCTGTTTGTACCATGCGCATTTACCAGCTACTTTTCTAGGCAGTTGGATTTTATTTGAGTCAATAAATGGTTTATTTTTTCAGAATCATGCTATGGGGTATGTGTCCTCCCCTTTAGTGTGTATATATATATAGAATATCAGAAATGTTCAGGGCACTCAAAAGGGGAATTGAAAAGGAAATCAACTTATATGGTCAGTTGTGGTGCTCGCGGTGCAGGCAGGATCACCATCCAGCAACAGAAATAGATAGGCTCCTAACACAAAAGATCCGCAGCACTCAACAATTCAAAAGATTAGATTTAATGAAGCAACACAAGCATCAAGGGGTAACCACAGGAAAAAGAAGCAAAGTTTGGACCTCACGGGGGAGCTTGAGAAAGGACCGTGAGGTCCGAAACATTGCTTCTTTTTCCTGTGGCTACCCCTGATGCTTGTGTTGCTTCATTAAATCTAATCTTTTGAATTGGTGAGTGCTGCGGATCTTTTGAGGAGAGAGAGAGAAGAGAGAGACATACAGCTACTGGTTTTAGACCATTTGCCATGGAAAATCTCATAGTAAAGCTGTGAGATTTCTGCAGCCAGACTAATGGCCCTTCGTATTAAAACAGCAGGGGTCCCTGACTTTGAATGGGACTCGCACTTTGTGAATCCTACAGGCGAGCGAGTCCCATTCAATCGCTGGGACCTCACTGTTTTAATCCAATTGGCCATTTCAGCCCACTGTAGACCATTCTAGGAGTTACTGCGAGATAGTCACAGATTTTCCAAGGCAAGTGGTCGAAAATTGGCAGTTTCATCTGTATATATAGGTGCATGCATGTACACACACGTACACACACACGTACACACACACACTTTACCTTTTACCCTCAAGCTCACAGGCAAACCTAGCTGCATGAGAGCGATCTATGGCTCCTGGTTCTTTTTTTAACCATTTTTCTATTTCTCTTATGCTGACATCAGACGATTCCAACATAATGATCTCTTTGAAGTAATCACTGGCTATCAGTAGATGAGTAATGGCTGCACCAATGCTGACCTCTATCAGGGTGTCTCCTCTCACACAACCTGCAGCAAAAGGAAAACAATTATATACCAACAGGGCCGCCAACAGAAATCATAGGGCTCAGGACAAATGAAAGGAGCAGTCCCCCCCATTGCCCCCTGAACCCATAGCGCACCTACCACGAAAATATATTTTTTTAGCGCGCAACTTTTACTTAACTGTTTTCTTCTTATTGTAATACGCAAAAAACATTACAATGCAATCTGTTTATTTTTATATTTTCAACAAAAGACAGGTGACTGCCTGCCTGGGTGGGTGACTGACTGACTGACTGGGTGGTTGACTGACTGGCTACACTGACTGCCTGACTGGGTAGGCGGACTGCCTGCCTGGGTGGGTGACTGACTGGGTGGGTGACTAACTGGGCGGGTGACTGACTGGGTGGGTGACTAGTGTAAAAAAAGGTATGTGAGGCGCTTCAAATAGAGGTGCAATGAATATAAATAAACTTGTGATAAATAAACCTTTTATAAAAAGTGCTCTTAAATATAAGTGAATAATGAAAAAATAGTGAACTTCGCAGCTCAACCCTCTGAGGAAAAGATCCAATTCCTCCTGTCGTTGATTGTAGGGAGAAATTTGTGGGGAGCGCAGATGTCACCATATGTGGGGAAAAAAATATATATATATTGCATTATGTTCTACAAAATAAACAATTCAATGAATCACGATTGGGGACTCACAATTTCTCAGTGAAAAAGCAGCAGTGGGTATGGTATTTGAAGACTCGGTCAGTGTGAAGTATCAGGATTCAGCAGAATAATCCATTTAGCACTCTGTGCATAGACACATAACAATAATAATGCGCAGCTTGTGTATGTCACCAGCCCTGCTCCCGAGGTTGCGTCGCGTCCCTTCCGGTTGGTCTGTCGCGTCACTTCCGGTTCGATCAATCGCGAGAATGAAGTCACAGGGTTAGGGGGGGTGCTGGATACACTTCTCAGACTGCTGCAGTTCAACTCTACGTGTTTTGTTTGCTTCCAAGCTTCGTCAGGAGTAGGGTGGGTGACTGACTGACTGGGTAGGTGACTGACTGGTGGGTGGGGGGGGTGACTGACTGCCTAGGTGGGTGACTGACTGGGTGGGTGGCTGACTATCAGGGTGGGTGACTGACTGCCTTAGAGGGTGAGTGGGTGGGTGTCTGGGTAGGTGACTGACCTTGACCAGGTGGGTGCTGCTTCCTTGACCACCAGACATGAGGTAGGCTCGGGGGTCGCTGGGGTGGGGCACAGGAGGTAGGCTCAGGGGGTGCGGCACAGGAGGTGGGCTCAGGGGGCACAGGAGGTAGGCGGCTGGGGGGGGCGAGACTGGTGGGATAATTCCGGGCAGCTTCCCGGGGCAGGAGGCGGGTGCGGTGGTAGCTGAATTGGCGCGCGCGGGCTTGCAATGGCGTTTCCCCTCCATCCCACATTTGGAGCGGAGGGGGGAGTGGGCCAACAGGCAGCAGGGTGGACACCCTGCTTACCTGCGTGCCGAGACCTCGGCTCTGCGCATGCGCACGGGGGGTCGCCAGCATTTTTTTTCCTGACTTTTTTTTCTGGGACGCCAACCCCGGCAGATCCCCCATTTTGGCGGGCCTGTATACCAACCCAGGAGGAGGAGTATGTGAACAATGCATGTTTGCAGTAACCTGAAGGTCAGCCATGAGAATCTGTATTCTAAAATATACTGGCCCAGGTGCACTAAGCTCTGTTATATCAGGGCAAATACAGTTAGGATTCCTAAATTAGTAACAGACGTTATTTCCCCTGAGTTTAACACATATCACAAAGGTAATTATATGCAAAAACAATGGCCGTGGTTTAACTCCTTAGCATAGGATTAACATCAGGTTAAATTAGCACCGTCTTGTGTTAGTTACAAATACAGTAACATGGCTCCCATAATGCCTGTTTTAGGTGATAAAAGTTGATGTTACCCCCACCCTGACCCTGAAATATGGGTTGTGCTGGTGAACGAGAGCCAGGGTTCTATTTTACTGGGGTCCCAAGTGCAAATATTTTGCTGAATTTTACAAAAATGACGTGATATGTTATCAGATTTTACTGCAATATATGAATATTTAGCATCGCTACATTTTGTGAAGATTACTTAATATTCTGTCACTACCTGAACCAGTGGAGACACAGCACAGAGTGTCTAACGCCTCCACTAATTAGGGTCTAATTAATTCCCTCAATGATCTTTCCTGCAATTATTGGTTCCATTCCACCTCATGGCTGATCGCCCCATTAAGATAGGGGACACTATATAAGATATCTTATCTTGTTTTTATACGACATTTCCTTACATGGACAGAAATATTGGTCCAATAAAATGCTTATATTTAATGGTTCTAAATCAAATTTAAATTGTGGCATAAATGATAATCAATCACTATTTTAATAATACACATACCTGGAGTTAATATTTTAAATAGTTCACGTAAAGGATAGTGCAATATTTCCTCTTTAGTAACAGACTTGTCTGCACCAATATATGTTTCCATAAGACTTTTAGGATCAAACTCCTCATCATGATAGTGTTTATGGGGTGTGGATGCCATTATGAGTCTCCTCACACTTATAGATATCTCTGAGCCGCAGATGTAACTGAGTGTTTCCCAATACCTGGTTGAGATGAAAAATATAATTGTCAAAGTTTGCAGAGATCCTGCTGTGGATCAAAGTTCCCGTAGCCTTGTTGAGTCTGAAAAAATATAGGTTTGTTATAAATTGTTAAAAAAAAAAATGGGGACTAATATTTAGGATATTTATAGATTCAATTATTGAATTTAATTTATAAAGATCCCTAACGTTGGTCCCATGAAGGTATCACCTACAAGAAATCCACAGAAAATCTATTACAGTGATCAAATAAATATTAGCAGGGTGACCACTGTTTATTAACCACCGTGCATCAAAAGAACATTTTGGTGATAAGCAATACTCCATTTTATTTTAGATTCAATCCATTTATAATACATGGGAATGTCTAGTATGTTAAGAGGGAAACTAGTGTTGAATGTAAAATATTGTGTCTCTTTCTCAGTTAGGTCTTGTTAACTAACCCGTATTCAATCAGTAACTTTCATCATCGCAAAGCACTAATGACGAGATGTTTTTAAATGTGTTAGCCCAGTTGTAGTTGTGTAAAAACTAAGCAATTCCTACAATTGTAGGTAAGACCAATGTTATGTTGGGTAGCAGAATAAATATAAAACAAGCGTATGGGGGGGGGGGGGGGGCTGGGGGATATTGGGTGCCGCACACTTTTTGGAGACAAGCAGGAGACAAAAATATAAAGAAAATAAGATTATTAAACATCACAATTATTAAATGCTAATGTGAGTCTTCTCATGACAAATTCTTTGTGCTATGTGACTTTACCAAACTTACTGACTTCTCTACATGAACACGAAACCAGGAATAAAGTAACAATCACATGTATTATATCTGAAAAATATGTATTAAAAAGGAAAGAAGCACAACACGAACAATCAATAAAATATAAACCTCTAAAATGAGGCTTGTAATAAAAAAAATAAAAAAATAAAAAAGGAAAAGTGAGCAAAGCAAATAATTGCAAATGATTTAGATAAGAAACCTCACAACAGACGAGTAACTTACAAACATACAGTAAGAACAGTGACATTTCTTATTGGGATAAACCATACAGAATACTGCAGATTAGGAAAACCACAGCAGAAGGTATTACAAATGTTCGGTTATTTCACTAAGGGAAACCCAAAATGGAGAAACATAACTTTCCCTGGCTATTAGAGACACCTCAATGCTATGCACACTTACACATAGTATACTTACCACTTTTACTGTCTTCTGGACTACCCGGCTGTTTAGATCTGGACCTCTGACTATAGGTTGCTTACCTCTTGTTTTATGAAATATTTTCTTGTCGTCAAATGATTCCTATCTACTGTATTTAAGCGCCTGCATAACACGTTAGCTTATTGTCGTGACTGTTACAGTACATTGTATCCACCGCCCCTTGTTGTTACCATATTGTATTTAAATATGTTCCTGCTCAGTGGATGGATGACAGGACACAGAGTATAACAAACAAACATGTGATACATTAAGTGTTTGTGAGATTATTTAAATCATCAATGTTATATTTGCCAAACATATTAAAGCTTCTGCTTCTGACAATCAGCTGATCGCTTACTCATTAAACCTTGGGATGCTAGGGGATATTACTAAAATAATTACCCTTTCAGTTACCCCGCTTCCTCTTCATTCCCTCCTTCCTGGTGATAGATCAGATTCAGAGACTAATTATTGGAAGCTTTAGCTGGGCCAGAAGTATTTTAAGGAGATGAAGGTTGACCCTGGAGTACTGGTACACTGTAGGGCTTGCGGACACCCACCAGAACCACCGGGGACTCCCGTGGGCCTGGGGTATTAACCCTGTATGAAAAAGAATAAATCATGTATTTATGGGGGGCACAGGGGGTGGGTGGGTTATGTATTGTTTATTAAATATAGTGATGTTTATTGTGGGTAGCGGGGGTGGGGCAAGGGGGTATTGTCCCCAAGCCATGGTGGGTAGGGTGGATAGCCCTCTCGGTGGATAGTGGGCGAGGGTGTTAGGCCTCACGTGGTGGGTAGTGGGGGAGGGTGTTTAGGCCTCCCAAGTGGTGGGTTAGGGTGGGTTAACCCCTTAATGACTTTAGCGGTTAATGACCGCTAAGTTGATTAGGGGGTTAGGGGACATTACATTGGCTATTTTTATTCTTGTGTATGTTTTGCAGGACCCGAGGACATGGACGGTGATGAAGATGAGGATGGCCTTCATTGTAGCAGCCTGGCTGGGGTGAGTGCAATATGTATTTATTGTATTTATTCTAATGATGAAGAAATACTAACTAATACATATACTAAGCGCTCAACCTATTACAAAAATAAGTGATTATTCTACCAATGAAAAACCAACTGATATGAGTGATATCAAAGGAATAACAACCGTGTGGTGCAAGGAGTATAATAGTGATATAATATAAGTGGAAATTAAAACCCCATGTGTAATGTGATAAAGGTGAGGGGATGGCTGCCTAAGGACAAAGAACAACAGGAATATCTATGGAGGCTAGTATCAAAATTGTGGATTGTATGAGGACATTCCTTAGCACACTGCCAGGTGAATGGAATCCTGGATAATACAGTCCTGAATCCCAGAGTTGTAAACAGTTCGTATGCCGCACAGATGAACTTTCTGGGATGCCTTGGCGGTAAATCGATATCTAAAACCAAACAAACAGAAAAACCATTGTGCAGTAATCTCTTATTGTGCAGATCTAACACACACAGCAGCTAACTACTTACATATATGCAAATAGTATAGGACCTTGAAAGGTATCTTTATCTTGAGCTTCAGTGTATGGGACTGGATAGCAGTTGGTCTCAGATTTCTCTGCACAAGTAACTAAGGCACTAAGAACGAAATGTAATTGCACTCAAGTGGAAGTGTTTAATACACAGGCTGATGACTTAAGAAACAAATTTGTAGATAGAGACTACAGTTATACAAAAGTAAATAAGGCATTAGAATCAGTAAGGAAAATAAAAAGAGAAGACCTTATTTCTATGAATGGTGACAAAAGGAAAAATAGGGCATCATCAGTAGGTTCTGAATTTATTCCATTCATCACTAAGTACAATGACATGGCTCCTAAAATAACTAAAATTATTAATAAACATTGGGAAATTTTATAAGGTGACAAAACACTGAGTACGGTACTCCCCAAGCGTCCACAAATAATTTTCAAGAAGGCCGACAATCTTAAACTTCAGTTAGCTCCTAGTTGTCCTCTAAATGCTGGCAAAGAGCATAATACCACTTGGTTAAAGGAACTAAATGGTTTCTTTACATGCACCAAGTGCATTGGTTGTAAATATAGCTCTAAATGTAGAGATTTTAAATCTAACATTACTGGGGCAATATTTCCAATCATGTCATTCATAAATTGCAAGAGTTCTTTCACGGTCTACTTGTTAGAATGCCCTTGCAATATTAAAAGAGTTTTGGAGACACAGGTTGAACTTGATGAACGTACGTCTTTTTTCAACCTCATCTACTATGTAACTATCTAACTATGTAACATAGTGTCTCCAATCATTTAAAAATAAAGCACAATCAAAACCCAGAAGGGTGGTATGCAAGGGTATTGATTGCCCCAAACAAAACTGGAGAGGGGGATATAAGATAAACTTAATATCCAGGCGTGAAAGTTTTGGATATATACCCTTAGAACACTAACCCCAGGGGGTCTTAACATAGATTTTGATCTTGAATCTTTTTTGAAAGATAGCTAGTTTTCATTTATGACCCTTGGGGGCCTATGCAGAGAGAAGAGATTTTAAAAATTGGCGAGGGTAATAAAAAGTAGCTTTTTTGGAGAGTTTTATTCTCCATATGCAGAAATGTGCGAAATCTGCAATTTATAGCATGAATGCGTGTGGCGAGTTTAAAATGGAGAGATGCGCGCTGCTGAAATGTGTAAAAAAAAATCGCGCATTTTTTTTTTCTTTTCCTATGGCCGGCGATCTCCAGCTTCTTGCCAATTTTTGTTGGCGGAGCTAATTGTAGAAAATCGTGCCATTTTATTGCGTGAACAGCCGCTAGATGGCGTTCGCGCCTTTCTGAATTCGGATATTTTTAAAACTGGCGAGATGTAGGTTCTCGCCAGCCGCACGGCGAGATTTACAAATAGAAAAAAAAAATGGCGCGTTTTTCGTAACTCGCCATTTTCTGCTGTTTTCTAAGCAAATTTCGCCAAAAAATATTTACTATAGCGCTGCTCTCTGCATAGGCCCCTTGGTCTCTACATTCCTTTGGTGCCTTTTTGCATATATCCTCCTCTATATCCTCGATTCTTTTCTACCATAAATATATGCATATATTAGCATGTGTTATTATATTCAAACAAATACAGGTTTATTATTGTTTCATTAGAAATAATTTTAGTAATGTTTTTATATAATTGTTGATATTGACTGTATATTTCATGCATATGTTGTGTAATCTATACGTTTAGTGTCAAGTCTGCATATGTGGTTTTGAGTTTAGAATAATTAGGTTGCATTCTGCATGTCAGAGTTGTTTTTAATGTTAATATAGTCAGTAGGTTCCCCTAGGGTACAATTATCCAATGGGGGATGCAGGACTATATTAATATGCTATAAATAGCAAACACATCCATTGGTGCTCCATATCCCTGACGCAGTGATGTCACAAGTCATGAAACGCGCGTAAGGTGGAGCTAGGACTGAGCGTGAACAGCGTGTACCAGCGGGCTGAGGAGGGAGAGGTGGCACATTGGTGACATCAGCAGAGGTGGACTGGGGCTCCGAGTCGCGGTCGCGAGGAGACAGACACAGGATCCAGCCTCATCGCATGCAGTATGCACCCGATACGCAAGCCTGTGGACAGCACGTTTGTAATCCGATTATAAGATCCTTCAGCATGTGAGTGCATTTGTTTCTGATCTTAATTGTTTTTTATTAAATGTGTTACGGTACCACACTATTTGCATTATCATTGCATTATTTATACACTGTGACTAAAATTGGTAAAGTTGTGGAGAAGGCAGAGGTGCAGAGAAATCTGAGACCAACTGCTATCCAGTCCCATACACTGAAGCTCAAGATAAAGATACCTTTCAAGGTCCTATACTATTTACATATATGTAAGTAGTTAGCTGCTGTGTGTGTTACATCTCCACAATAAGAGATTACTGCACAATGGTCTTTCTGTTTGTTTGGTTTTAGATATCGATTTACCTCCAAGGCATCCCAGAAAGTTCATCTGTGCGGCATACGAACTGTTTACAACTCTGAGATTCAGGACTGTATTATCCAGGATTCCATTCACCTGGCAGTGCGCCAAGGACTGTCCTCACACAATCCACATTGTATTTATTCTGTGTGTGTGGGGGGGGGGGGGTTATTTATAAGTATTTATGTGTTTTTTTAATTATTTTTTGGGGGCACAGAATTGGCACCGCAGGCAAGCGGGGACACCTGCGGGGAACACCCGAGGGCCACCACCGGTCTATAGTATCATTGGTGTGTATCTCAAAAATTACATATATGTACTGTATGCTAGGGGGTATAGGGGGTGTTGGGGGCACAAGGGGTGTGTGTATATTGCAATGTTTATTGGGGGCAATTGTCCCCAATAAACATGCTATTATGCCTTAACCCCGGCATTGCCTTAGCGCCAAGGTGGGCAACTCTGTCGCCATTCGCCACATGTGGCAAATTGGCAGTGACACTGTGGCGAACAGGGCTGCCGGGACTCCCTGAGGGAGGGGGGGGGGGGATTTCTAACTTTCCAAACAGGCGGCAGGGGGAGATGATATGCAGCAGTGGAAGATGTTAAGCCGTGCGGAGATGGTATGTGGCACCCAGCTGAAAGTATGAGCCGGTAACATAATTACTTCTGAGTCAGAGCAGGACTGCAGGGGAGGTGCGCCATCTTGCAGCCTTACCCGGAACTTCCTGTCTGCTGCTACCACACCGCTCATCTCCCCGTGCTGCTCCTGCTCTGACTCAAGAGATTCTACTACTGAACAAGGTAGGCATGGATGGGAGGACTGGGAGAGATATGAGGGGGTCAGGGAGAGATTTGAGGGGAGATGGGAGAGATGTGAGGGGCTGGGTGAAATGTGAGGGGGCTGGGTGAAATGTGAGGGGGCTGGGTGAGATGGGAGGGGGGTGGGTGAGATGGCAGCGGGCTGTGAGAGATGTGAGGGGGCTGTGAGAGATGTGAGGGGGCTGGGTGAGATGGGAGGGGGCTAGGAGAGATGGGAGGGGGCTGTGAGAGATGGGAGAGGGCTGGGTGAGATGGGAGAGGGCTGATTGAGATGGGAGGGGTCTGTGAGAGATGTGAGGGGGCTGTGAGAGATGTGAGGGGGCTGGGTGAGATGGGATGGGGCTGGGAGAGATGTGAGGGGCTGGGAGAGATGTGAGGGACTGGGTGAAATGTGAGGGGGCTGGGAGAGATGTGAGGGGCTGGGTGAGATGTGAGATCGGAGGGGGCTGAGAGAGATGGGAGGGGACTGGGTGAGATGGGAGGGGGCTGGGTGAGATGTGAGGGGTGGGGGTGGCTTGGAGTTATGTGAGGGGGCTCTGGTTTTTACCCCCCTCCCCCCCACATGCAGTCTTGTTCAACTGAATAAAAACATTATAAAAAAAACCATAAATATAATACATAAACATGAAACATCTCCCCCGTCTCCCTTCCCACCCCTGGTGGGAAATAATATTTTACTAAAAATTTTGAATCCCACCACTAGTGTAGATGGCACCCAGGTGCTCGATGATGGGGGAGATCAAGGGTGCTGGGGAAGATGATGAGGGGGAGTTAAATGAGATGGTGATGAGGGGGGGTTAAATGAGATGGTGATGACGGGGGGTTAAATGAGATGGTGATGAGGGGGGTTAAATGAGACGGTGATGATGAGTGGGTGAAGAGATGATGATGAAGAGGAGGGTAGTGGTGGCGTAAAGGCGGGTTGCGGTCTGAGGGCGTGCGCTTGCTGTACCGTGCGTGCGTGTGGCAGTTATAGTTGGCTGAGGTTAGTCAGCCTTTCTATAACGGTGCCGCGCACAGCAGGGAGCGTGGAACCGGCCGACAGGGGGGAAGATGAGGAAAATAAAGATTTTACGCCACTACCACCACTGAAATGTGTGTGTGTGTGTGTGTGTGTACGTACAATGTTAATAAATAATTTATTAAAGCATTTCTTTATTTCAAACGTATTTATAACACACACAAACACACACAGTACCCCACTCGTTCACAGCATACACACAAGAAGCATACGTCACGTCCACGCGCGTTCGCACACATTATAGAATGGCCCTGAAAATGTATAAACTTGTTCAAACAGTGTGTGTTTAAAATGTTCGCATGTGCAACATAATACCTCAATTTGTACATTGTGGGGCTATTTTCACTTCTAATTCGCCACACCTGTGGCTACATTGAAAAATAGGTTGCCCACACCTGCCTTAGCGGATAGCCGCATATGTAATGAAGCAGCAATAATGTATTTTTAATAATATTGTGAGTGAACAGGAGGTCTCCTGAGCTGAACCGCATTGATTTCTGGCTAAGGGACCCCCTGCTTCCAGGGTTACAGGTCCCGGTTTGGGGCATCGGGTGCCAGTGTAGTTGCCATCTTTATAGCGTCCGCGTCGTGTCTTGGACGCTATAAAGATGGCGGCGACACTGGCACCCAATGCCCCATACCTGTAACTTGGGAATCAGGGGGTCTCTGAGCCAGAAATTAATGCGGTTCAGCTTCGGAGACCCCCTGCTCCCGTTCACTATTATTAAAAATATATTAATGCTGCTTCATTACCATAGCGGATAGCCGCTATGGTAATGAATTATTGTTGATTGATATGTGTGTTTTACTCATAGTGTAGATGTGCAATTATTGCCAATTATTACCGGAAGTTCATCCGTAATTTCTCTACCATCGCTCTACCATCACCGCCTTAACCAATAAGGGTGCTGATCCGACTACTTGGTCTCCCGAAGCCATAGAAGCCTTCGAATTCCTCAAGAAAGCCTTTGTGTTTGCACCCATCCTACGGCATCCAGATACTTCTCTTCCCGTCACGCCAGAAGTTGACGCCTCCGATGTGGGAGCCGGTGCAATACTCTCTCAGATGTCCACTCCAAAGGAAAAACTCTATCCGTGTGGATTCTTTACTCGAAAGTTCTCCTCGGCTGAGAGAAATTACAATGTTGGGAACCTTGAGCTACTGGCTATTAAACTGGCTCTCCAGGAATGGAGGCACCTTCTTGAAGGTACCAAGCAACCTATAGCCATCCTCACCGATTACAAAAACCTACTGTATATTGAGTGGTCTCGGCGATTAGGATCCCGTCAGGCTCATTGGGCACTATTCTTCTCTCGATTCAATTAGACCATTTCTTATTTTCCAGGCACCAAAAATATTAATACAGTGTGTGTGCAGCGCACAGCCAAGAAGGGGATAAGGAGCAGGTCTGGCAAAATATCTTTATTATGAGTCCATAAAATAGAGGGTTGCAAACCTTCTACGCGTTTCGTGCAACGCAGGCACTTTATCAAGAAGTGTCATACATAGTGCATAGAACATTTAAATAGCAGCTGTTGCCGATTTGGCACCAAAAAGTCCATGACGTCACAATCTATACTAACCAATGGATATGGTCCCGCAGCCCAAGCGTCATACTGATCAGAGTCCTGCTGAGCCTCACTGCGAGACACAGCCAATCGGTGCCCAAAGGAATGACACGCATCCTACGAGCAGTGAGAGGCTAGCTCTCGCGAGATGCGGCTCACGTACTTCTCGTCCGTTCGCGCATGCGCATGCGGACCACCCATGGTTCCCTTATTATCCCTTGTTAGGTGATCCACGTGTATGTGGATAGATAAAACTTTTTAACACCCCCCTGACGGCACTTCAAGGATTCATACACAGCAAGAATACAGGAATGAACACCTCTGTTGTTACCAGGCTGAGGATAATAAAAGAATTGAAAAGGCAAAGTAATTGAGTATATACATACCCAAACAAGGGAATAACTGTTATGCGAAATCAGCGCAAAGCTGCCATTAGAGTAGAGTGTAAACATAATATACAAAACAAAACAACAATTGATAACATACATTTAACATATTTAAAAATAGTATACTTCTATACCCATATTAAAAACACACGTTCCAACCCTCTAATGATGCAAAGGATATTATTTTTGATTGGTTTAAAGTAGTTACACGTTTCACATAGGGGAGGTATTCCTATATAGATGTTGTATTGATATGAACATGATACTCCCATTTGTTTTTATGACATCCATAATCAATAGTGTTTATTATTGATTTAGTTATTAATACAGACAAAGTTGGAAACATAGTCTAATATTACTCCGGTCAATTAATACATATGTAGAAGACCCAAAGATAAACTCTTAAGGAACATCATGATCAATATTTCATTGTTGCTTGAATAAATTACAATCAGGATGTAGATGGTAGATAACCAATAAATATTCTATATATGTTTCTAAATGACTCTCACGGTTAGTATAAACATATTGTCGGATGTAATCTTTAAGCATAATTAGTCATAAATGGGTATAATTATTATTTAGAACTAGGTACTAATCTGGTAAAGTAGTTCCCAAAATGATTTTAATTTGTTTATGTTGATCTAATAAATAGTATTTAAGTCAAAAAATGTTTGAGTTTCCATTCAATGTTGATCCCTTCTGGGAATCTTGTTTTTAGTATGAAGATCCAATAAGGATTCTCTGCAATCCAATTTTTTGATAAGGTCACCACCTCTTGCTTTTTGTTTAAGGCTTTCTATTCCCATAAATGAGAAATTTTTGATGCCCCCCTTTCCACATTCAGAAAAATGTTTGGAAACAGGGTGCATTAAGTCTCCTTTCCTGATTAGTCTGCAATGTTCCTGTATCCTTAATTTAAGGGCCCTTGTTGTCCTACCAACGTATCTTTTCCCACAGCCACAATTAATAACATATACTACAAATGATGTATTACAGTTGATAAAACTATTGATGGTAAATCGTCTTTGTGGGCTGTGGGAAAAGACACACTTGGAAGGTTGCATGTATTCACACACATTGCAATTGTTGCATCTAAAAGATCCCTTGGTGGCAAAAGTATGTAAAATGTTACCCGGGGTAGAAATTACACTTGGAGATATAAAAGTAGCTAAGGTTTTTGCCTTTCTATACACAATCTTAGGTCCCTTCTCCGTATATTGACGGAGTATGGGATCCATATATAACAGACCCCAATGTTTGTTAATAATGCTGTTTACTTGTCCACTGGCCTTACTGAATTGAGTGATAAATAAAGGGGGTGTTTTTTCCCCATCATTCTGATCCCTCTTGCGGCCACCATCCCTCACTCTGGAACCTTTGATGGGAAGCAATGTCTTCCTATCTATTTTGATTACATCTTCCAATGTGGATTGGAGGGTCTCCCTGTTATAGCCTCTTTCTACAAATCGATCAGTGAGAGCCTCAGACTGAGCCAGAAAACCACTTAGAGTGGAGCAGTTTCTCCTCAGTCTAAGGTATTGACTTTTTGGTATCCCAGTAATTACAGATCTGGGGTGACAACTGTCCGCTTTTAGGAAAGAATTCCTTGAATTACTCTTTCTATATATGTCGGATTGTATCTGATGATTCATATCAATAAATAACAGAATGTCCAAGAAGCTAATGTGATGTGCATTGAAATTGGTGGTGAACTTAATATTAAGGGTGTTATCATTGATATAATTAAAAAATGATTTTAAAGTGTCAGTGCTCCCATGCCAAATAATAAGCAAATCATCAATGAAACGCTTGTAAAAAATAATATTGTGTCTATAGATATTGGTGCTATTATAGATAAAATTATATTCCCACCACCCCATAAAAAAGATTGCCATAAGAGGGGGCAAAACTTGTCCCCATTGCCGTTCCCCGTAGTTGCAAGTAAAACTGGTGCTCAAAAAGAAAATAATTGTGCGTGAGAAGAAAAAGAATAGATTCCATGATAAATGTGGTCATAAGAATTGAGCTTCCCGGACATTCTATGAAGTGGCGTACAGCCGTCATCCCCAGATCATGCTCTATGATTGAGTACAGGGAGACCACATCCATAGTAACCCATATAAAATCTTGTTCCCAAGATATGTCTTCCAATTGTGTTAGTAAATCCCCTGAGTCCAGAATGAAGGAAGGCAAGGCCCTAACAAACGGTTGCAAATAAGAATTAACATAACGAGATAAACCATCTCCCAAAGATCCAATGCTAGAGACAATTGGCTAACCAGGAGGGTCAACCAATATCTTATGGATCTTTGGGAGATGGTGAAAAATGGGGATCACTGGGTGAGGATTAACCAAAAAAACGATTTCATTTTTATTTAGAATGTGTGTTGCTGACCCCAGGTCAATGAGATCCATTAATTCCTTCAGGAAATTGTCAGTTGGATCCCGAGGTAGTTCAGAGTAGTAGTATATGTTATTAATTGTGGCTGCGGGAAATGATACGTTGTTAGGACAACAAGGGCCCTTAAATTAAGGATACAGGAACATTGCAGACTAATCAGGAAAGGAGACTTAATGCACCCTGTTTCCAAACATTTTTCTGAATGTGGAAAGGGGGGCATCAAAAATTTCTCATTTATGGGAATAGAAAGCCTTAAACAAAAAGCAAGAGGTGGTGACCTTATCAAAAAATTGGATTGCAGAGAATCCTATTGGATCTTCATACTAAAAACAAGATTCCCAGAAGGGATCAACATTGAATGGAAACTCAAACATTTTTTGACTTAAATACTATTTATTAGATCAACATAAACAAATTAAAATCATTTTGGGAACTACTTTACCAGATTAGTACCTAGTTCTAAATAATAATTATACCCATTTATGACTAATTATGCTTAAAGATTACATCCGACAATATGTTTATACTAACCGTGAGAGTCATTTAGAAACATATATAGAATATTTATTGGTTATCTACCATCTACATCCTGATTGTAGTTTATTCAAGCAACAATGAAATATTGATCATGATGTTCCTTAAGAGTTTATCTTTGGGTCTTCTACATATATATTAATTGACTGGAGTAATATTAGACTATGTTCCAACTTTGTCTGTATTAATAACTAAATCAATAATAAACACTATTGAGTATGGATGTCATAAAAACAAATGGGAGTATCATGTTCATACCAATACAACATCTATATAGGAATACCTCCCCTATGTGAAACGTGTAACTACTTTAAACCAATCAAAAATAATATCCTTTGCATCATTAGAGGGTTGGAACGTGTGTTTTTAATATGGGTATAGAAGTATACTATTTTTAAATATGTTAAATGTATGTTAGCAATTGATGTTTTGTTTTGTATTTTATGTTTACACTCTACTCTAATGGCAGCTTTGCGCTGATTTCGCATAACAGTTATTCCCTTGTTTGGGTGTGTATATACTCAATTACTTTGCCTTTTCAATTCTTTTATTATCCTCAGCCTGGTAACAAAAGGGGTGTTCATTCCTGTATTCTTGCTGTGTATGAATCCTTGAAGTGCCGGTCAGGGGGGTGTTAAAAAGTTTTATCTATCCACATACACGTGGATCACCTAACAAGGGATAATAAGGGAACCATGGGTGGTCCGCATGCACATGCGCGAACGGACGAGAAGTACGTGAGCCGCATCTCGCGAGAGCTAGCCTCTCACTGCTCGTAGGATGCGTGTCATTCCTTTGGGCACCGATTGGCTGTGTCTCGCAGTGAGGCTCAGCAGGACTCTGATCAGTATGACGCTTGGGCTGCGGGACCATATCCATTGGTTAGTATAGATTGTGACGTCATGGAGTTTTTGGCGCCAAATCGGCAACAGCTGCTATTTAAATGTTCTATGCACTATGTATGACACTTTTTGATAAAGTGCCTGCGTTGCACGAAACGCGTAGAAGGTTTGCAACCCTCTATTTTATGGACTCAGAATAAAGATTTTTTGCCAGACCTGCTCCTTATCCCCTTCTTGGCTGTGCGCTGCACACACACTGTATTAATATTTTTGGTGCCTGGAAAATAAGAAATGGTCTAATTGAATCGAGAGAAGAATAGTGCCCAACGAGCCTGACGGGATCCTAATCGCCGAGACCACTCAATATACAGTAGGTTTTTGTAATCGGTGAGGATGGCTATAGGTTGCTTGGTACCTTCAAGAAGGTGCCTCCATTCCTGGAGAGCCAATTTAATAGCCAGTAGCTCAAGGTTCCCAACATTGTAATTTCTCTCAGCCGAGGAGAACTTTCGAGTAAAGAATCCACACGGATAGAGTTTTTCCTTTGGAGTGGATCTCTGAGAGAGTATTGCACCGGCTCCCACATCGGAGGCGTCAACTTCTGGCGTGACGGGAAGAGAAGTATCTGGATGCCGTAGGATGGGTGCAAACACAAAGGCTTTCTTGAGGAATTCGAAGGCTTCTATGGCTTCGGGAGACCAAGTAGTAGGATCAGCACCCTTATTGGTTAAGGCGGTGATGGTAGAGCGATGGTAGAGAAATTACGGATGAACTTCCGGTAATAATTGGCAATAATTGCACATCTACACTATGAGTAAAACACACAAATCAATCAACAATAATTCATTACCATAGCGGCTATCCGCTATGGTAATGAAGCAGCATTAATATATTTTTAATAATAGTGAACGGGAGCAGGGGGTCTCCGGAGCTGAACCGCATTAATTTCTGGCTCAGAGACCCCCTGATTCCCAAGTTACAGGTATGGGGCATTGGGTGCCAGTGTCGCCGCCATCTTTATAGCGTCCAAGACACGATGTGGACGCTATAAAGATGACAACTACACTGGCACCCGATGCCCCAAACCGGGACCTGTAACCCTGGAAGCAGGGGGTCCCTGAGCCAGAAATCAATGCGGTTCAGCTCAGGAGACCTCCTGTTCACTCACAATATTATTAAAAATACATTATTGCTGCTTCATTACATATGCGGCTATCCGCTAAGGCAGGTGTGGGCAACCTATTTTTCAATGTAGCCACAGGTGTGGCGAATTAGAAGTGAAAATAGCCCCACAATGTACAAATTGAGGAATTATGTTGCACATGCGAACATTTTAAACACACACTGTTTGAACAAGTTTATAAATTCTCAGGGCCATTCTATAATGTGTGCGAACGCGCGTGGACGTGACGTATGCTTCTTGTGTGTATGCTGTGAACGAGTGAGGTACTGTGTGTGTGTGTGTGTGTGTGTTATAAATACGTTTGAAATAAAGAAATGCTTTAATAAATTATTTATTAACATTGTACGTACACACACACACACACACACACACACACATTTCAGTGGTGGTAGTGGCGTAAAATCTTTATTTTCCTCATCTTCCCCCCTGTCGGCCGGTTCCACGCTCCCTGCTGTGCGCGGCACCGTTATAGAAAGGCTGACTAACCTCAGCCAACTATAACTGCCACACGCACGCACGGTACAGCAAGCGCACGCCCTCAGACCGCAACCCCCCTTTACGCCACCACTACCCTCCTCCTCATCATCATCTCTTCACCCACTCATCATCACCATCTCATTTAACCCCCTGTCATCACCATCTCATTTAACCCCCCCTCATCACCATCTCATTTAACTCCCCCTCATCATCTTCCCCAGCACCCTTGATCTCCCCCATCATCGAGCACCTGGGTGCCATCTACACTAGTGGTGGGATTCAAAATTTTTAGTAAAAGATTATCTCCCACCAGGGGTGGGAAGGGAGACGGGGGAGATGTTTCATGTTTATGTATTATATTTATGTTTTTTTTTATAATGTTTTTATTCAGTTGAACAAGACTGCATGTGGGGGGGAGGGGGGTAAAAACCAGAGCCCCCTCACATAACTCCAAGCCACCCCCACCCCCCACATCTCTCCCAGCCCCCTCACATCCCACCCAGCCCTCCTCACATCTCACCCAGCCCCCTCCCATCTCACCCAGTCCCCTCCCATCTCTCTCAGCCCCCTCCGATCTCACATCTCACCCAGCCCCTCACATCTCTCCCAGCCCCCTCACATTTCACCCAGTCCCTCACATCTCTCCCAGCCCCTCACATCTCTCCCAGCCCCATCCCATCTCACCCAGCCCCCTCACATCTCTCACAGCCCCCTCACATCTCTCACAGACCCCTCCCATCTCAATCAGCCCCCTCCCATCTCACCCAGCCCTCTCCCATCTCTCACAGCCCCCTCCCATCTCTCCTAGCCCCCTCCCATCTCACCCAGCCCCCTCACATCTCTCACAGCCCCCTCACATCTCTCACAGCCTGCTGCCATCTCACCCACCCCTTCCCATCTCACCCAGCCCCCTCACATTTCACCCAGCCCCCTCACATTTCACCCAGCCCCTCACATCTCTCCCATCTCCCCTCAAATCTCTCCCTGACCCCCTCATATCTCTCCCAGTCCTCCCATCCATGCCTACCTTGTTCAGTAGTAGAATCTCTTGAGTCAGAGCAGGAGCAGCACGGGGAGAGGAGTGGTGTGGTAGCAGCAGACAGGAAGTTCCGGGTAAGGCTGCAAGATGGCGCACCTCCCCTGCAGTCCTGCTCTGACTCTCAGAAGTAATTATGTTACCGGCTCATACTTTCAGCTGGGTGCCACATACCATCTCCGCACGGCTTACCATCTGCCACCGCTGCATATCATCTCCCCCTGCCGCCTGTTTGGAAAGTTAGAAATCCCCCCCCCCTCCCTCAGGGAGTCCCGGCAGCCCTGTTTGCCACAGTGTCACTGCCAATTTGCCACAAGTGGCGAATGGCGACAGAGTTGCCCACCTTGGCGCTAAGGCAATGCCGGGGTTAAGGCATAATAGCATGTTTATTGGGGACAATTGCCCCCAATAAACATTGCAATATACACACCCCCCCTGTGCCCCCAACACCCCCTTTACCCCCTAGCATACAGTACATATATGTAATTTTTGAGATACACACCAATGATACAGCCTCATCGCATGCAGTATGCACCCGATACGCAAGCCTGTGGACAGCACGTTTGTAATCCGATTATAAGATCCTTCAGCATGTGAGTGCATTTGTTTCTGATCTTAATTGTTTTTTATTAAATGTGTTACGGTACCACACTATTTGCATTTTCATTGCATTATTTATACACTGTGACTAAAATTGGTATAGTTGTGGAGAAGGCAGAGGTGCAGAGAAATCTGAGACCAACTGCTATCCAGTCCCATACACTGAAGCTCAAGATAAAGATACCTTTCAAGGTCCTATACTATTTGCATATATGTAAGTAGTTAGCTGCTGTGTGTGTTAGATCTGCACAATAAGAGATTACTGCACAATGGTCTTTCTGTTTGTTTGGTTTTAGATATCGATTTACCTCCAAGGCATCCCAGAAAGTTCATCTGTGCGGCATACGAACTGTTTACAACTCTGGGATTCAGGACTGTATTATCCAGGATTCCATTCACCTGGCAGTGTGCTAAGGACTGTCCTCACACAATCCACAATTTTGATACTAGCCTCCATAGATATTCCTGTTGTTCTTTGTCCTTAGGCAGCCATCCCCTCACCTTTATCACATTACACATGGGGTTTTAATTTCCACTTATATTATATCACTATTATACTCCTTGCACCACACGGTTGTTATTCCTTTGATATCACTCATATCAGTTGGTTTTTCATTGGTAGAATAATCACTTATTTTTGTAATAGGTTGAGCTCTTAGTATATGTATTAGTTAGTATTTCTTCATCATTAGAATAAATACAATAAATACATATTGCACTCACCCCAGCCAGGCTGCTACAATGAAGGCCATCCTCATCTTCATCACCGTCCATGTCCTCGGGTCCTGCAAAACATACACAAGAATAAAAATAGCCAATGTAATGTCCCCTAACCCCCTAATCAACTTAGCGGTCATTAACCGCTAAAGTCATTAAGGGGTTAACCCACCCTAACCCACCACTTGGGAGGCCTAAACACCCTCCCCCACTATCCACCACGTGAGGCCTAACACCCTCACCCACTATCCACCGAGAGGGCTACCCACCCTACCCACCATGGCTTGGGGACAATACCCCCTTGCCCCACCCCCGCTACCCACAATAAACATCACTATATTTAATAAACAATACATAACCCACCCACCCCCTGTGCCCCCCATAAATACATGATTTATTCTTTTTCATACAGGGTTAATACCCCAGGCCCACGGGAGTCCCCGGTGGTCCTGGTGGGTGTCCGCAAGCCCTACAGTGTACCAGTACTCCAGGGTCTGCAGGCTTCTGGGAGGTCCCTGCCAGGCGCCGTGGGCCTCCAGGTTGTCCCCGCGGGTCACTCTGGGCCCCAAATGGTGTCTCCACGGGTGGGCCCACGGGTGTCTGGGGTCCACGGGTCAGCCCCACAGGTGTCTGAGGGTCCTCGGGTGGTTCCCATGGGGGTCTAGGGCCCTCGGGTGGTCCCTACAGGTCCACGGGGCCCCCACAGCTGTGGGGCCCCCGGTTCTCCCCGCAGGTGTCCCTCGTGGGTCTGCAGCCTGGTACCCGTGTGTATCCGTGGGCCCTCAGGTGGTCTCCAGAGGTCCCCGCAGACCTAAGGAACCAATCCTGTATGTAAAAAAAATAAACCTGTCATATACATTTAGATAAATTAATACCCTCCCACCCCAAACACGTACAGTAATGTGAAAAATAACTATTATCCAGATATGGATAATAGATTATTTGCCCATTATTAAACACATAAAACAGTATCAATAAAGTAAATAAATAGAGTTCTACTTACCCCCTGGCAATGTGATGGGTGTCCGGTCATCAAACGGCCTCCGTTGGCAAAAAAAATACATAGCAAATACTTTCAAATGCCAGTTAACCCCTTAATAAGCCAATATTAAAAAGCAAGCAGTGGAGGTGGAGGGTTGGTCAGCGCACGGGATTTTGCTCAAACGTAGAGATAAGAGGATAGGAAGATATGGAACACGGTATTAGTGTTTTAGTAATCGAACGGTACAATACAGCCAAAAGAACTTTGGAATTAAAAATGTATGAAAAATATATTTTTAAAATAGCTTAAAACTCTTTGGAATTAAAGAACCTTGGTAATTAAAAGTAAATATATGAAAAAATATATTCTAAAATAGCTTAAAAATCCTTAAATAAAATCCTTAAATAAAATTTAAATGGAATTGTGTGGTTTTTTTGTGAACAGAAGCAGAATACGTGCTATATGTGGATGACTAACAGGGTGTGTTTATATAGCCTGTTGTTGGTCTGAGGTAAAAAGGGGATAATGGGGCTGGTTAGCAGAGTTTAATGCGCAGTCTTTCCTTCACGGAATGCTGCTAAAAACAATAGCTTTCTCACCCTCCTGGTGGAGGCAGTACGTGAGTTGCTTCTCTCCCGGGGGCCCAAATAGGAAGAAAAGGGCCGAACTCGGTGAGTGAGCAAAATAGAATTTATTAGGTACAGAAAACAAAGTCAAAATAACACTCACGGTACAGCTTTAAAACAGCCCAGCATCAGCCTGATCGTCCGGTGATATTCCTCTCACCAGTACAGCTCCCGTGGTCGCGTCCGACGGCGGGACCGGAAGAGGAGGTCTTACCGGATGTCAGCAGGCTGGCTGGGTCCTTCAATCAATGGGCTCCGGCAGGGAACAACTAGTTTCGCAATAATGCTTCGTCAGGTTCCTGCCAGATGCCCTGTGTCTTCCCTCTTTATAGGCAAATACCTAATTGATGATTGGATTGGTCATCAATTGGTATTGGTACAATTAAATAATAAAATGTAAAAACGACCTTTATTGAGTGTTGGGTGTTGGACTAATGCCCAATAATATGAAAGACCAATAATGCTAAACTCTAAATACATACATAAATATGTTACAAGTAGTGACAATGTTATACACAGTAGATAATCATGCACACATGATCTCTATCAGTTCTATGAGACCTTCCCTCGCTCGAGGTGTAGGCAATTAGTAATTTGTGCAATCTACAGACATCTTTAAACAAATCTCTTAAAATTGGTAGCAGGTGCAGCACAATAACTTGTGAAGTAAACCTCTAAGTAATTCCTTCAGCAAATTAATTTCATACCTAAAGTGGCCCTTGCACTTAGAACTTCTGTGATGTGTGACATTTAAACTAAATGCAAAAAAGCTTATGCTCAGATGGATGGATTTTGAGTGATATATAAAAAATATAAAATAATAAAATAAGAATATAAAAATGTATTGTAAATAAAAATATTGTATAGATGAATATATGTGTAGTTGGGGCTACCATATGGTATCGCTTATATGTTTAGACTATTTGTCCTGAAAAATATATATATATATATGGTGTATTACCCAGGTTTAGGTGATATATGTTAAAAAGTATCCCTGTGTGTGTCGTGACTCCCCCTTTAGTTTGGAGAATGTCAATGGTGACTGGAATAGAATTGGAAAAGAATTATTCCTACAAATGTGATAGTTCAGTAATTCAAACATAATGATCAGTAATTTAAAGATGTATAGAACTTGGATATATTTTCAATATGATTCATTGGGGATTTGACCCCACGATCATATTAGGCCTTAACTTAAAAGCAGAGTGATAAGTTGGCTGTGCTATACAGAGGCAGATGGACTTCATGTACTTGTTTGCACATATGCGAACAGAGAGAGTACAGAATTCTGCAATGAGAATAACAAATGTGGGTAAAGAGTATTGTTGTGTTACCCAGGCTTAGGTGAAATGTTAAAAAGTATTAAAAAGTATCCTTGTATATGTCTTGCCTCCCCCTTGTTGGTAGTTTTAGGGAATGTTGGTGGTGTCTGGAATTGGATTTGGGATAAAAGATATAAAAAAAAAAAAAAATCTTTTTATAATGTTAGTTCTAAATAATAGTATAATAGTAATAGTAATTAAAAATGATGCTCAATAATTGAGAAATGTGGGGTACTTGAATTCTTAGTGTGTGTTTCTAGTATTTCATTGGGGATTTGACCCCACGATCATATTGGCCCTTACTCAAAAGCAGTGTGATAAGTTAACTGTGCTACGCAGAGGCAGATAGATTTCATATACTCGTTGGTGCATATGTGAACATAGAGAACGTAAACATAGAGATAATGTAATTGTGTACGGTTAAGCGAATGTAAGTGAATCATCCAATTGCGAAGTTACTGGTTCCAAATTCGGGAGGGGGAATGGGAGAAAGAAGAGAAGAAAAGGAGAGAAGAAGAGAAACGTGATTAGTGTGTTAAATATACATGTTTCATTCTAGAAAAGCCCCAATGTCGATGTCAATGTTAAGTCCTTGGGGTGCTAGCGTCTTTAGTTTATAAATCCATAGTGTCTCCTTTCTTGCTAGTTTTGTAAGTCTATCTCCCCCTCTCCAAAGGGGGGGAATCTGTTCTATGGCTCTATATGTCAAGCCCGAGGGGTCCCCCTGATGCTGTAGTGAAAAATGTTTTGACACGCTGTGGGTCATAACCTGTCGTCGGATGTTACCAATATGTTCCAATATACGAACCCTCAGTGGTCGGCTGGTACGGCCGACATACTGTAGTCCACAGGGGCAGCTTAGTAAATAGACCACGTAGTCACTCTTGCAATTGATAAAGTGCTTGGTTTTAAATTGTTCGCCTGTTACATGGGATGAAAAGTCTATTTTGTCGTTTGACCCTTGTTTGCAAGCTTTGCAAGTACTGCACTTATAAAAACCTTTGGCTGTTGATAGCCAATTCTCGTCCCTTTTGGAGTTATCAGTTCTAAATAGGCTGGGTGCTAATTTATTCTTTATATTATCTGCTTTTTTAAAGATGACCTTGGGTCTTTCTGGGAGGTAGTTTCTAAGGGTGTCATCTCCTTGTAGAAGGTGCCAGTGTTTATTAAGAATTTGTTGTATTTTGCCTGAATCCTGGCTGTACTGAGTTAAAAATGCGACGTTAAAATTTTCTGTCGGTTGTTTTTGTGTTGTTTTTAGGATATCTCGTCGTTGTAGGAGACCTGTCTTCTTAATGGATTCATCTAGTGAGTTTTTGTTGAATCCTTTGTTAATAAACCGATTTTTTAAAATGTCTGCTTGTTCTTTAAAAGTGTTACCGTCGCTGCAATTCCGCCTGATACGGCGGAATTGGCCTGGGGGTATGTTAGATAGCCACTTTTTGTGGTGGCAGCTTGTTCTCAGTAGGTAGTTGTTGCAGTCTACTTTCTTGAAAAATGTTTTGGTTTTGAGAGAACTGTTCTCGACATAGATGGTTAGATCTAAAAAATCTACAGAGATGGGGTTTGTGCAGGCCGTGAATTTTAGATTGATTTCGTTGTCATTGATATATTCTAAGAACCGTTTTAGATCCTCCTCGCTACCTTTCCAGATGAAGAAGATATCATCTATATATCTCCGCCAAAGCGCCAGATCTGCGCTAAATTCATGTGTTGACCAGATTTTGTCCTGTTCCCAGGCGTCCATAAAAAGATTGGCGTAGCTTGGTGCAAATTTCGTGCCCATTGCGGTGCCGCATTTTTGTAGGTAGTACTTTCCATCAAAGTTAAAAAGGTTATGTTTTAAAATAAAGTTAATACTCTCTAGAATAAAAGATTTCTGTTCTATAAGAACGTTTGGGTCATTGCTTAATGTCCTATCAATGGCTGAAATACCATCCTCGTGGTTAATGGATGTGTATAGTGATGTTACATCACATGTGCATAGTATAAAATCTGGGCTCCATGCTGTTTGTTCTATCATATTGATAGTTTGTGTGGTGTCTCTGAGGTATGATTTCATCCCCACGACGTAAGGTTGTAGGGAAATGTCTATGTATTCTGACAGTCGTGAGGTGAGAGAGCCTATACCCGAAATGATCGGTCTTCCTGGTGGGTCTATCAGACTTTTGTGTATTTTGGGAAGGAAATAGAAAATCGGCATCACAGGGAATTTGACATTTACGTATTCATATTCCTTGGTGTTTATTACCCCTATTTCTTTACCCTTGTCCAGGTGTTTTGAATATTCTGTACAGAAATTCTTATGGGGATTTATTCTTAGACTCTCATATGTAATAGCATCTGAGAGGATCCTGTCTGCTTCTTTTTTATAGTTGGTAGTATCCATGATAACTACGCCCCCCCCTTTATCTGCTTGTTTGATGGTTATTGATTTATCATCCTCAAGTTTTTTGAGCGCAGTCTTTTCTTTAAGTGTTAGATTGTGTTTTATTTTACTTCTTTTGCTATGGGTTAGTTTTTCGAAGTCTCCTTCTATTTTCTGGTGAAATGTCTCGATATTATGGCTCTTAGCCCAGCTTGGATAGAATTTAGATTTTTCTTTGAGAGTTGTGTGTTTGAATGTGTTTTCATCTATTGTTGTAGGTGTACTGTTACTTGTGATTTCCCTACTTTGTGCATCTTTGGATAGGAAGAATTTTTTTAGGGTCAGTTGTCTTATAAATTTATGTGCGTCTATGTATAGATTGAAACCGCTGGCTACAGCGGCTGGAGCGAAGTTAAGGCCCTTTTTGATGAGGCTACATTCATCAGCATTCAGACTTTTATTGCTAAGATTGAAGATGTTACTGGTTTCTATTGTGTTGCTGGCCTTTTTCTGCTGATTTCTTCCTCCCCGTTTTCCTCGTGTGGTCTTTTTTTGGCCCTTGTGTTCGGGGAGTCTTGTTCCCTCTGTCCTTCTAAGAGTATGTGTCTGTTCTGTGTCGTTAGAGGGGGGGCTTTCCTCACTGGGGCCTTCTCTAAAAAAGGCCCAGAATATCCTGAGTGTCTAGGTGGTGACCTACGATCTCTTCTTGGGCTACGTTCCCTTTCATATCTATTTTCTCTCTGTTCTAGCGGAGATCTTGCTCTGTGGTTCTCTATGGGAGATCTGGCCCTGTGGTGGTGCTCATGGTAATCGCTGTGTTTGGTGGTGTAGGGTTTATATTTCCATTGGTCATCATATTGGTGTCCCTGTCTGTGTTGTCTTTTCTCTTCGTCCCTTCTGTATGTGTCTGTTCGCTTATTATCTCTTTCGTGGTATGTATATCTACTCTCATTTGAATCTCTGTGGTTCTCGTGTTCCCTTGGTGCCCATTCCCTTGATGGTGCTTGTTTTTCATCATGCCTGAATTTTACATTCTTATTACTCGTGTTCTTTGCGTTGGATTTATTGTGGTCTGTGTTTGTTTGGTGGCTTGAAGTACTAGGACCACTTTCTATATTTATGTCCCTACTCTTATATTCAAATGTTCTCTTACGTTCCCTTGGAGTGCTTGGTGGGATTAGTGTGACTTTCTGCCATCTTGGATTTGAGCCGACTAAGTAGTCTTCCTCATCTCGTCTGTATTTTTTGTTTTTTGATTCTATTAGAAGTCTTTCTATCGTGTCAATTTCATCTGCTAGTTTTTTGTCCCTACTTTGGAAAGTTGGGTTTTCCATTATAGGTTCTAGTCTTTTCTGGATCAAAACCACCTAAATACAGACGAGATGAGGAAGACTACTTAGTCGGCTCAAATCCAAGATGGCAGAAAGTCACACTAATCCCACCAAGCACTCCAAGGGAACGTAAGAGAACATTTGAATATAAGAGTAGGGACATAAATATAGAAAGTGGTCCTAGTACTTCAAGCCACCAAACAAACACAGACCACAATAAATCCAACGCAAAGAACACGAGTAATAAGAATGTAAAATTCAGGCATGATGAAAAACAAGCACCATCAAGGGAATGGGCACCAAGGGAACACGAGAACCACAGAGATTCAAATGAGAGTAGATATACATACCACGAAAGAGATAATAAGCGAACAGACACATACAGAAGGGACGAAGAGAAAAGACAACACAGACAGGGACACCAATATGATGACCAATGGAAATATAAACCCTACACCACCAAACACAGCGATTACCATGAGCACCACCACAGGGCCAGATCTCCCATAGAGAACCACAGAGCAAGATCTCCGCTAGAACAGAGAGAAAATAGATATGAAAGGGAACGTAGCCCAAGAAGAGATCGTAGGTCACCACCTAGACACTCAGGATATTCTGGGCCTTTTTTAGAGAAGGCCCCAGTGAGGAAAGCCCCCCCTCTAACGACACAGAACAGACACATACTCTTAGAAGGACAGAGGGAACAAGACTCCCCGAACACAAGGGCCAAAAAAAGACCACACGAGGAAAACGGGGAGGAAGAAATCAGCAGAAAAAGGCCAGCAACACAATAGAAACCAGTAACATCTTCAATCTTAGCAATAAAAGTCTGAATGCTGATGAATGTAGCCTCATCAAAAAGGGCCTTAACTTCGCTCCAGCCGCTGTAGCCAGCGGTTTCAATCTATACATAGACGCACATAAATTTATAAGACAACTGACCCTAAAAAAATTCTTCCTATCCAAAGATGCACAAAGTAGGGAAATCACAAGTAACAGTACACCTACAACAATAGATGAAAACACATTCAAACACACAACTCTCAAAGAAAAATCTAAATTCTATCCAAGCTGGGCTAAGAGCCATAATATCGAGACATTTCACCAGAAAATAGAAGGAGACTTCGAAAAACTAACCCATAGCAAAAGAAGTAAAATAAAACACAATCTAACACTTAAAGAAAAGACTGCGCTCAAAAAACTTGAGGATGATAAATCAATAACCATCAAACAAGCAGATAAAGGGGGGGGCGTAGTTATCATGGATACTACCAACTATAAAAAAGAAGCAGACAGGATCCTCTCAGATGCTATTACATATGAGAGTCTAAGAATAAATCCCCATAAGAATTTCTGTACAGAATATTCAAAACACCTGGACAAGGGTAAAGAAATAGGGGTAATAAACACCAAGGAATATGAATACTTAAATGTCAAATTCCCTGTGATGCCGATTTTCTATTTCCTTCCCAAAATACACAAAAGTCTGATAGACCCACCAGGAAGACCGATCATTTCGGGTATAGGCTCTCTCACCTCACGACTGTCAGAATACATAGACATTTCCCTACAACCTTACGTCGTGGGGATGAAATCATACCTCAGAGACACCACACAAACTATCAATATGATAGAACAAACAGCATGGAGCCCAGATTTTATACTATGCACATGTGATGTAACATCACTATACACATCCATTAACCACGAGGATGGTATTTCAGCCATTGATAGGACATTAAGCAATGACCCAAACGTTCTTATAGAACAGAAATCTTTTATTCTAGAGAGTATTAACTTTATTTTAAAACATAACCTTTTTAACTTTGATGGAAAGTACTACCTACAAAAATGCGGCACCGCAATGGGCACGAAATTTGCACCAAGCTACGCCAATCTTTTTATGGACGCCTGGGAACAGGACAAAATCTGGTCAACACATGAATTTAGCGCAGATCTGGCGCTTTGGCGGAGATATATAGATGATATCTTCTTCATCTGGAAAGGTAGCGAGGAGGATCTAAAACGGTTCTTAGAATATATCAATGACAACGAAATCAATCTAAAATTCACGGCCTGCACAAACCCCATCTCTGTAGATTTTTTAGATCTAACCATCTATGTCGAGAACAGTTCTCTCAAAACCAAAACATTTTTCAAGAAAGTAGACTGCAACAACTACCTACTGAGAACAAGCTGCCACCACAAAAAGTGGCTATCTAACATACCGCCAGGCCAATTCCGCCGTATCAGGCGGAATTGCAGCGACGGTAACACTTTTAAAGAACAAGCAGACATTTTAAAAAATCGGTTTATTAACAAAGGATTCAACAAAAACTCACTAGATGAATCCATTAAGAAGACAGGTCTCCTACAACGACGAGATATCCTAAAAACAACACAAAAACAACCGACAGAAAATTTTAACGTCGCATTTTTAACTCAGTACAGCCAGGATTCAGGCAAAATACAACAAATTCTTAATAAACACTGGCACCTTCTACAAGGAGATGACACCCTTAGAAACTACCTCCCAGAAAGACCCAAGGTCATCTTTAAAAAAGCAGATAATATAAAGAATAAATTAGCACCCAGCCTATTTAGAACTGATAACTCCAAAAGGGACGAGAATTGGCTATCAACAGCCAAAGGTTTTTATAAGTGCAGTACTTGCAAAGCTTGCAAACAAGGGTCAAACGACAAAATAGACTTTTCATCCCATGTAACAGGCGAACAATTTAAAACCAAGCACTTTATCAATTGCAAGAGTGACTACGTGGTCTATTTACTAAGCTGCCCCTGTGGACTACAGTATGTCGGCCGTACCAGCCGACCACTGAGGGTTCGTATATTGGAACATATTGGTAACATCCGACGACAGGTTATGACCCACAGCGTGTCAAAACATTTTTCACTACAGCATCAGGGGGACCCCTCGGGCTTGACATATAGAGCCATAGAACAGATTCCCCCCCTTTGGAGAGGGGGAGATAGACTTACAAAACTAGCAAGAAAGGAGACACTATGGATTTATAAACTAAAGACGCTAGCACCCCAAGGACTTAACATTGACATCGACATTGGGGCTTTTCTAGAATGAAACATGTATATTTAACACACTAATCACGTTTCTCTTCTTCTCTCCTTTTCTTCTCTTCTTTCTCCCATTCCCCCTCCCGAATTTGGAACCAGTAACTTCGCAATTGGATGATTCACTTACATTCGCTTAACCGTACACAATTACATTATCTCTATGTTTACGTTCTCTATGTTCACATATGCACCAACGAGTATATGAAATCTATCTGCCTCTGCGTAGCACAGTTAACTTATCACACTGCTTTTGAGTAAGGGCCAATATGATCGTGGGGTCAAATCCCCAATGAAATACTAGAAACACACACTAAGAATTCAAGTACCCCACATTTCTCAATTATTGAGCATCATTTTTAATTACTATTACTATTATACTATTATTTAGAACTAACATTATAAAAAGATTTTTTTTTTTTTTTATATCTTTTATCCCAAATCCAATTCCAGACACCACCAACATTCCCTAAAACTACCAACAAGGGGGAGGCAAGACATATACAAGGATACTTTTTAATACTTTTTAACATTTCACCTAAGCCTGGGTAACACAACAATACTCTTTACCCACATTTGTTATTCTCATTGCATAATTCTGTACTCTCTCTGTTCGCATATGTGCAAACAAGTACATGAAGTCCATCTGCCTCTGTATAGCACAGCCAACTTATCACTCTGCTTTTAAGTTAAGGCCTAATATGATCGTGGGGTCAAATCCCCAATGAATCATATTGAAAATATATCCAAGTTCTATACATCTTTAAATTACTGATCATTATGTTTGAATTACTGAACTATCACATTTGTAGGAATAATTCTTTTCCAATTCTATTCCAGTCACCATTGACATTCTCCAAACTAAAGGGGGAGTCACGACACACACAGGGATACTTTTTAACATATATCACCTAAACCTGGGTAATACACCATATATATATATATATTTTTCAGGACAAATAGTCTAAACATATAAGCGATACCATATGGTAGCCCCAACTACACATATATTCATCTATACAATATTTTTATTTACAATACATTTTTATATTCTTATTTTATTATTTTATATTTTTTATATATCACTCAAAATCCATCCATCTGAGCATAAGCTTTTTTGCATTTAGTTTAAATGTCACACATCACAGAAGTTCTAAGTGCAAGGGCCACTTTAGGTATGAAATTAATTTGCTGAAGGAATTACTTAGAGGTTTACTTCACAAGTTATTGTGCTGCACCTGCTACCAATTTTAAGAGATTTGTTTAAAGATGTCTGTAGATTGCACAAATTACTAATTGCCTACACCTCGAGCGAGGGAAGGTCTCATAGAACTGATAGAGATCATGTGTGCATGATTATCTACTGTGTATAACATTGTCACTACTTGTAACATATTTATGTATGTATTTAGAGTTTAGCATTATTGGTCTTTCATATTATTGGGCATTAGTCCAACACCCAACACTCAATAAAGGTCGTTTTTACATTTTATTATTTAATTGTACCAATACCAATTGATGACCAATCCAATCATCAATTAGGTATTTGCCTATAAAGAGGGAAGACACAGGGCATCTGGCAGGAACCTGACGAAGCATTATTGCGAAACTAGTTGTTCCCTGCCGGAGCCCATTGATTGAAGGACCCAGCCAGCCTGCTGACATCCGGTAAGACCTCCTCTTCCGGTCCCGCCGTCGGACGCGACCACGGGAGCTGTACTGGTGAGAGGAATATCACCGGACGATCAGGCTGATGCTGGGCTGTTTTAAAGCTGTACCGTGAGTGTTATTTTGACTTTGTTTTCTGTACCTAATAAATTCTATTTTGCTCACTCACCGAGTTCGGCCCTTTTCTTCCTATTTGGGCCCCCGGGAGAGAAGCAACTCACGTACTGCCTCCACCAGGAGGGTGAGAAAGCTATTGTTTTTAGCAGCATTCCGTGAAGGAAAGACTGCGCATTAAACTCTGCTAACCAGCCCCATTATCCCCTTTTTACCTCAGACCAACAACAGGCTATATAAACACACCCTGTTAGTCATCCACATATAGCACGTATTCTGCTTCTGTTCACAAAAAAACCACACAATTCCATTTAAATTTTATTTAAGGATTTTATTTAAGGATTTTTAAGCTATTTTAGAATATATTTTTTCATATATTTACTTTTAATTACCAAGGTTCTTTAATTCCAAAGAGTTTTAAGCTATTTTAAAAATATATTTTTCATACATTTTTAATTCCAAAGTTCTTTTGGCTGTATTGTACCGTTCGATTACTAAAACACTAATACCGTGTTCCATATCTTCCTATCCTCTTATCTCTACGTTTGAGCAAAATCCCGTGCGCTGACCAACCCTCCACCTCCACTGCAACTACAAGAAGATTCCGGGCTTTATCTTCTCTACTGGTCCAGCTGCAGAAAACAACAAGGGCAAGTATACACTACCCTTTCTTCGGTTACACACTACCACACAGGCAACATCACAAGCCTATACAAATAGGGGGCGCCCCAACCTCTTTTCTTTTTGTCACATTAAAAAGCAAGCCCCTGAAATAAATAATATTAAAAAGGTGGTTATCACCTTATATAACCACCCGTGCCAGGTTTATTGTGGCTAGCGGGGGTGGGTGAAGGGGTATTTGGCCCTTATTGGGTGTTTAAGGCTTGAGGGGGGGGGGGTTGCGGGTGGACACAATTGCCATGGCGACGCATCTCCAGATGCCGGTTGAATCAAGGTAAGTATTGTTTACAGAGGCCCTGCAGCTCCCCTAGCACTTAATTTAATTGCCTTCGAGAAGCGCGGGGGCCTCTGTAAACCCTGCGCCCCCCGCCAGTAATCTCGCGCCCTCCCTGGGTGTCACGCCCCCCCAGTTTGCGCACCACTCCGCTAAGGTAATGAAGTGGGCTGTAAATGCATTTTTCCTGTATCGGATGCATGCCGGGAATCTCCGGTGCATCAATCCGAGGCAGGAAAAAGTCCAACATTTTTCTAAGTGCTGTCTCACCGCTTATCAACGCTTCTCCTCACCAAC
Source organism: Ascaphus truei (assembly GCF_040206685.1). Lineage (NCBI taxonomy): Eukaryota > Metazoa > Chordata > Amphibia > Anura > Ascaphidae > Ascaphus > Ascaphus truei. The sequence goes on along the minus strand of NC_134488.1, from coordinate 44,544,128 downwards.
TTGCCAACTTTTTCTGGCATTTGGATTTTTGGAGAAAATCGCCATTTTAGAGCCGCGATACGTGTCAATAACCTTCTCGCGGCTTCTAGAATTATGAGTGTTTATGAACCTTCAGAAAAGCGTATTGATTTTGTTCAAACGTTTTTTTGGCAATTCAGGCATTTATCGCCCACTTATCAACGATTACTGAATCGGAGTAGGCATTTTGGCCGATAAGTGGTCGATAAGTGGCTTATGAACGCTTACTGCATGAGGCCCATAATATTCTACATTTTACAATAGTTTACCTCATGACACACTAGACATTTCCATATATCATAAATTAATTGAATCTAAAATCAAATGGAGCATTGCTTGTCACTCACGATGCACAGTGGTCACCCTGCTAATGTTTATTTTATAGTTGTAATATAGTTGTAATATATTCTATGTGTATTCCTTGTAGTACCTTCACTCCTCCCCCCCAGGAAGAAGTGCCGGTCCACGGCATGAAACAGCTGTAGGGCAGTTAGGCGACGCGATCACCGATGACGTCAGCCGTCACGGAGGAACTTGCTTCACACAGCATGCTCAACAGCTACTAGACGCTGGATGCAGAGACGCGGAGCAAACACGGTTGTATAAATCTGTATCTGTGTATTACCAAGTGCAATTACTGACTCATATGAAAAAGCCTGACCTGGGTTAAAACACATGGTACTATTATTGTATGTATATATGTGTGGAGAAGGCACTTACCCTTTTCATTATTCATGTGAGATCAGAGTCACATCTGCACTAAGACTACAGCAGTGAGAATTAAATATATAATTTCGAGCAGGGCTGTATTGACCTTAGGGGCAGCCTACATAGCTAGCTCACAGTCCTACACGTTACCAAGTGTAAACGTATCACCTGGTGCTAACATTGTATTTGTGCTTACAAGGCATTAACCCCTTGTTTTACCCGTGTGAGATCAGAACCGCATCTGCATTATATTTTGTTTATGAATGCTAATTACATAGCTAAGACAGCAGTAGTAAGAATTCTTAGTAAGGCTGCATTGACCCTAGGGGTTGTATAAATTTGTATCTGTGCATTACCAAGTGCAATTACTGACTCATATGAAAAAGCCTGACCTGGGTTAAAACACATGGTACTATTATTGTATGTATATATGTGTGGAGAAGGCACTTACCCTTTTCATTATTCATGTGAGATCAGAGTCACATCTGCACGAAGACGACAACAGTGAGAATTAAATATATATAATTCCTAGCAGGGCTGTATTGACCTTAGGGGCAGCCTACATAGCTAGCTCACAGTCCTACACGTTACCAAGTGTAAACGTATCACCTGGTGCTAACATTGTATTTGTGCTTACAAGGCATTAACCCCTTGTTTTACCCGTGTGAGATCAGAACCGCATTTGCATTATATTTTGTTTATGGATGCTAATCACATAGCTAAGACAGCAATAGTAAGAATTCTTAGTAAGGCTGCATTGACCCTAGGGGCAGCCTACCGAGTTAGTTCACAGTCCTACATAATATACTATATATACTGATACTTACCTTCTGTAAGAAATAACAGTAGATGAGCTGTGTTCTGATTACTGCTGTGTTTGTAACTTAGCAGGGTTACATTAGTAACCATCCATTATTGAGACAAGTATTTCATTTCAGACATTGACATTTTGTGCAACTGTGATTGATACTTTGTACAACTGAGAGTAAAAAACCCATTAATAGGGCGTTGTTCACTTCTACATACTTTAGCGTCTGGTGACTGTGTGATAACCAAACGATTACGATATAATTATCATTGGTAAACCATTAGTACTTACTGTGTTTAAAAGAGAAGCAAGAGAATTTTAAAATATAGTTTATTTGGGGTTTTTTTCTGATAGATGAGTTTAATAAAATGATTTTAATTTTTAATATTTCCCTATGTACTTATCTCCTTGGTGTTTGTAAAACATAAGCAACCTTAGGACACCTACTGTTTAATTATAAGTAAAAATAAACAATAGGCTGAGTGCAACTTAATTGGGAACCTTTCTGGTGATCATCTCTTGAACACCTTTCCTGGAAATATAGTACCTTCATGGGACCAACATTAGGGATCTATAAATAATGTAATCTATAAATAACCTAAATATTGGTCCCTGAAAAAGTTTCACAGCTTACAACAGTTTGATCTACAGCAGGTTCTCTGCAAACTTTGGCAATTATATTTTTCAGCTCAACCAGGTATTGGACAACACTCAGTTACATCTGCGGCTCAGAGATATCTATAAGTGTCAGGAGACTCATAATGGCATCCACACCCCATAAAGACTATCATGATGAGGAGTTGGATCCTACAAATCTTATAAAAATATGTTAGAGCTGAAAATACTGATACTAAAGAGGAACTGTTGCACTATCCTTTATGTCAGCTATTTAACATATTAACTCCATTTATGTGTATTATTGAAATAGTGGTTGAAAATTATAATTTATGCAGAAATGTATATATAATTTACAACCATTTAAAATTAGCATTTTATTGGACCAATGTGTCTGTTCATGTAAGGAAATGTCATGGGTCAAAACATTTATAAACATCATAAAATATCTTATATGGTGTCCACTATCCCAATGGGAGCGATAAGCCATGAGGTGGAATGGAACAAATACTTGCAGGAAAGATAATTGAGGGAAATAATCAGAACCTAATTAATTGATGTGTTAGCTCTCGTTTTCCAACAGAAGCCATATTTCAGGGTCAGGGTGGGATTGTATTTATACTTCCTTAGCAGACTTTGTGCATTTACGGATTCACATTTGCCTGGTCCTTCATCTCCCTAAAATACTTCTGGCCCAGCTAAAGCTTCCAATAATTAGTCTCTGAATCCGATCTATCACCAGGAAGGAGGGAATGAAGAGGAAGCGGGGTAACTGAAAGGGTAATTATTTTAGTAATATCCCCTAGCATCCCAAGGTTTAATGAGTAAGCGATCAGCTGATTGTCAGAAGCAGAAGCTTTAATATGTTTGGCAAATATAACATTGATGATTTAAATAATCTCACAAACACTTCATGTATCACATGTTTGTTTGTTATACTCTGTGTCCTGTCATCCATCCACTGAGCAGGAACATATTTAAATACAATATGGTAACAACAAGGGGCGGTGGATACAATGTACTGTAACAGTCACGACAATAAGCTAACGTGTTATGCAGGCGCTTAAATACAGTAGATAGGAATCATTTGACGACAAGAAAATATTTCATAAAACAAGAGGTAAGCAACCTATAGTCAGAGGTCCAGACCTAAACAGCCGGGTAGTCCAGAAGACAGTAAAAGTGGTAAGTATACTATGTGTAAGTGTGCATAGCTATGAGGTGTCTCTAATAGCCAGGGAAAGTTATGTTTCTCCATTTTGGGTTTCCCTTAGTGAAATAACCGAACATTTGTAATACCTTCTGCTGTGGTTTTCCTAATCTGCAGTATTCTGTATGGTTTATCCCAATAAGAAATGTCACTGTTCTTATTGTATGTTTGTAAGTTACTCGTCTGTTGTGAGGTTTCTTATCTAAATCATTTGCAATTATTTGCTTTGCTCACTTTTCCTTTTTTATTTTTTTTATTACAAGCCTCATTTTAGAGGTTTATATTTTATTGATTGTTCATGTTGTGCTTCTTTCCCTTTTTAATACATATTTTTCAGATATAATACATGTGATTGTTACTTTATTCCTGGTTTCGTGTTCATGTAGTGAAGTCAGTAAGTTTGGTAAAGTCACATAGCACAAAGAATTTGTCATGAGAAGACTCACATTAGCATTTAATAATTGTGATGTTTAATAATCTTATTTTCTTTATATTTTTGTCTCCTGCTTGTCTCCAAAAAGTGTGCGGCACCCAATATCCCCCAGCCCCCCCCCCATACGCTTGTCTTATATTTATTCTGCTACCCAACATAACATTGGTCTTACCTACAATTGTAGGAATTGCTTAGTTTTTACACAACTACAACTTGGCTAACACGTTTACCCTATCTTAATACAATGTGAGGATAACACATTTAAAAACATCTCGTCATTAGTGCTTTGCGATGATGAAAGTTACTGATTGAATACGGGTTAGTTAACAAGACCTAACTGAGAAAGAGACACAATATTTTACATTCAACACTAGTTTCCCTCTTAACATACTAGACATTCCCATGTATTATAAATGGATTGAATCTAAAATAAAATGGAATATTGCTTATCACCAAAATGTTCTTTTGATGCACGGTGGTTAATAAACAGTGGTCACCCTGCTAATATTTATTTGATCACTGTAATAGATTTTCTGTGGATTTCTTGTAGGTGATACCTTCATGGGACCAACGTTAGGGATCTTTATAAATTAAATTCAATAATTGAATCTATAAATATCCTAAATATTAGTCCCCATTTTTTTTTTTTAACAATTTATAACAAACCTATATTTTTTCAGACTCAACAAGGCTACGGGAACTTTGATCCACAGCAGGATCTCTGCAAACTTTGACAATTATATTTTTCATCTCAACCAGGTATTGGGAAACACTCAGTTACATCTGCGGCTCAGAGATATCTATAAGTGTGAGGAGACTCATAATGGCATCCACACCCCATAAACACTATCATGATGAGGAGTTTGATCCTAAAAGTCTTATGGAAACATATATTGGTGCAGACAAGTCTGTTACTAAAGAGGAAATATTGCACTATCCTTTACGTGAACTATTTAAAATATTAACTCCAGGTATGTGTATTATTAAAATAGTGATTGATTATCATTTATGCCACAATTTAAATTTGATTTAGAACCATTAAATATAAGCATTTTATTGGACCAATATTTCTGTCCATGTAAGGAAATGTCGTGTACAAACAAGATAAGATCTACTATATATTTGTGAAATCACTCTATGTCTGTGTCCCAAGGGTCAATCGCATTGGACCTTGGGCCTGTCACTCCTGCTCAGGCCATGCCCGCCCCCGCACACCTCTCATTGGCCTACGTCCAACACCAATGCCACACTGTCCCACCCCTCACTGACTCTCATTGGCCTGCGTCCAATGCCCGCCCCCGCACACCTCTCATTGGCCTGCGTCCCACCCCTCACTGACTCTCATTGGCCTGCGTCCAATGCCCGCCCCCGCACACCTCTCATTGGCCTGCGTCCCACCCCTCACTGACTCTCATTGGCCTGCGTCCAATGCCCGCCCCCGCACACCTCTCATTGGCCTGCGTCCAACACCAATGCCCTAATACTTCCACACTGTCCCACCCCTCACTGAGTTTTGGGAACGCTTTGCTTTTGCAACACCTAATCCTCTAATCCTCAACCTGCTCTGGGGCCACACTTCACAGCTATCAAAACCTTCACGTCTGCTACCACAGACTGCCGAATCAGGTACAGAATCTACACACAACGCACAAACACAGCACACACACACATTCACACAACACCAAACACTGCAGACTGCCTCTTCAAACCCCCACTCCCCTCCACGCCACACATCTCCCTCCCGCAACCGGACCGCGAGGCCGCGGCCTCCACTCACACACCATGGCAACGATGTCCCTCCCCCTATCCCGCTACCCCACACAGTGTAGCTCCCGCGAACCGCACAGCACGCCTCATCTCCTGCACCTCACACAGCTCCCTACCGCAACCAGACCGCGAGGCCCCCTACCCCGCTACACCATGCCACCAATGTCCCTCCCCCTATCCCGCTAGCTCACACAGTGTAGCTCCCGCGAACCGCACAGCACGCCTCACATCTCCTGCACCTCACACATCTCCCTACCGCAACCAGACCGGAAGGCCCGCTACACCATGCCACCAATGTCCCTCCCCCTATCCCGCTACCTCACACAGTGTAGCTCCCGCTACACACCACTCCCTCCCGCTACACACCACTCCCTCCCGCTCCATTCCCTCCCCGGCGGGGGAACAGGCAGGCTGCCACGCGGCGCCTAAGATGGCGGACCCCCTTCCTCCCTCGCGCTCCATTCCCTCCCGCTCCACTCACCACCCTCCCGCTCCATTCCCTCGCGCTCCACTCACCACTCCCTCCCGCTACACACCACTCTCTCCCGCTACACTCACCTCCCTCCCCGGCGGGGGAACAGGCTGCCACACGGCGCGTAAGATGGCGGACCCCCTTCCTCCCTCGCGCTCCATTCCCTCCCGCTCCACTCACCTCCCTCGTGCTCCATTCCCTCCCGCTCCACTCCCTCCCGCTCCACTCACCACCCTCCCGCTCCATTCCCTCGTGCTCCACTCACCACTCCCTCCCGCTACACACCACTCCCTCCCGCTACACTCACCTCCCTCCCCGGCGGGGGAACAGGCTGCCACGCGGCGCGTAAGATGGCGGACCCCCTTCCTCCCTCGCGCTCCATTCCCTCCCGCTCCACTCACCTCCCTCCCGCTCCATTCCCTCCCGCTCCATTCCCTCCCGCTCCACTCACCTCCCTCCCGCTCCCTCCCCGGCGTGGGAACAGGCTGCCACGCGGCGCGTAAGATGGCGGACCCCCTTCCTCCCTCGCGGCGCCGAGTGAGAAGATGGCGGCGGCCGGAAGTACAGGTATTTGTCGCGTGTGTTGCTCCCCCACCTCCCCCCCACCTGCGGCGCCGCCGCCGCCGAACAGAACTGAGAAAGGGCGCATCACGGGACTGAGACGCGCGTGTGTGTGTGTGTGTGTGTGTGTGTGCGTGTGTGTGTGTGTGTGTGTGTGTGTGTGACACTGCCCCCCCTCCTGTCCACTGCCCCCCCTCCTGTCCACTGCCCCCCCTCCTGTCCACTGCCCCCCCCCTCCTGTCCACTGCCCCCCCCCTCCTGTCCACTGCCCCCCCCCTCCTGTCCACAGCCCCCCCCTCCTGTCCACAGCCCCACCCCTCCTGTCCACTGCCCCCCCCTCCTGTCCACTGCCCCCCCCTCCTGTCCACTGCCCCCCCTCCTGTCCACTGCCCCCCCCTCCTGTCCACTGCCCCCCCTTCTGTCCAAAGCCCCCCTCCTGTCCACTGCCCCCCCTCCTGTCCACTGCCCCCCCCTCTTGTCCACTGCCCCCCCCTCCTGTCCACTGCCCCCCCTCCTGTCCACTGCCCCCCTCCTGTCCACTGCCCCCCCTCCTGTCCACTGCCCCCCCTCCTGTCCACTGACCCCCCCTCCTGTCCACTGACCCCCCCTCCTGTCCACTGACCCTCCCCTCCTGTCCACTGACCCCCCCTCCTGTCCACTGACCCCCCCTCCTGTCCACTGACCCCCCCTCCTGTCCACTGACCCCCCCTCCTGTCCACTGCCCCCGATTTCTGTCCACTGCCCCCCTTCCCACCGCCTCCCCCCCCCCTTCCCACCGCCTCCCCCCCCCCTTCCCACCGCCTCCCCCCCCTTCCCCACCCCCTTCCCCACCCCCTTCCCACCGCCTCCCCTCCCCCCTTCCCACAGCCCCCCCCCTTCCCACCGCCCCTTCCCACCGCCTCCCTTCCCACCGCCTCCCACCGCCTCCCCTCCCCCTTCCCACCGCCTCCCCCCCCCCCTTCCCACCGCCTCCCTCCCCCTTCCCACCGCCTCCCCTCCCCCTTCCCACCGCCTCCCCTCCCCCTTCCCACCGCCTCCCCTTCCCACCGCCTCCCCCTTTCTCCCCCTTCCCACCTCCTCCCCCTTCCCACCTCCTCCCCCTTCCCACCACCTCCCCCCCTTCCCACCACCTCCCCCCCTTCCCACCACCTCCCCCCCTTCCCACCACCTCCCCCCCCTTCCCACCACCTCCCCCCCTTCCCACCACCTCCCCCTTCCCCCCCCTTCCCACCACCTCCCCCTTCCCCCCCGTTCCCACCTCCTCCCCCTTCCCACCACCTCACCCCTCCTCCCCCTTCCCACCACCTCACCCCTCCTCCCCCTTCCCACCACCTCACCCCTCCTCCCCACCACATCCCCCTTCCTCCCCATTCCCACCACCTCCCCCCTCCTCCCCCTTCCCACCACCTCCCCCCTTCTCCCCCTTCCCACCACCTCCCCCCCTTCTCCCCCTTCCCACCACCTCCCCCTTCCCACCACATCCCACCACCTCCCCCTTCCCACCACATCCCCCCTCCTCCCCCTTCCCACCACATCCCCCCTCCTCCCCCTTCCCACCACCTCCCCCCTTCTCCCCCTTCCCACCACCTCCCCCCTTCTCCCCCTTCCCACCACCTCCCCCCTTCTCCCCCTTCCCACCACATCCCCCCTCCTCCCCCTTCCCACCACCACCCCCCTTCTCCCCCTTCCCACCACCTCCCCCCTCCTCCCCCTTCCCACCACTTCTCCCCTTTCCCCCCCGCTCCCTTTCCCCCCCCGCTCCCCTTCCCCCCTGCTCCCCTTCCCCCCCCTCCCCTTCCCCCCCGCTCCCCTTCCCCCCCCTCTCCCCTTCCCCCCCCGCTCCCCTTACCCCCCCTGCTCCCCTTCCCCCCCCTCCGCTCCCCTTCCCCCCCTCCGCTCCCCTTCCCCCCCCTCCGCTCCCCTTCCCCCCCCTCCGCTCCCCTTCCCCCCCCTCCGCTCCCCTTCCCCCCCCTCCGCTCCCCTCTGCTCCCCTCCGCTCCCCTTTCCACCCCCTCCGCTCCCCTTTCCCCCCCCTCCGCTCCCCTTTCCCCCCCCCTCCGCTCCCCTTTCCCCCCCCTCTGCTCCCCTTTCCCCCCCCTCTGCTCCCCTTTCCCCCCCCTCCGCTCCCCTTTCCCCCCCCTCCTGTCCACTGCCCCCCCCCTCCTTTCCACTGCCCCCCCCTCCTGTCCACTGCCCCCCCCTCCCCACCACCTCCCCCCCTTCCCACCACCTCCCCCTTCCCCCCCCCTTCCCACCACCTCCCCCTTCCCCCCCGTTCCCACCTCCTCCCCCTTCCCACCACCTCACCCCTCCTCCCCCTTCCCACCACCTCACCCCTCCTCCCCCTTCCCACCACCTCACCCCTCCTCCCCACCACATCCCCCTTCCTCCCCATTCCCACCACCTCCCCCCTCCTCCCCCTTCCCACCACCTCCCCCCGCTCCCCTTACCCCCCCTGCTCCCCTTCCCCCCCCTCCGCTCCCCTTCCCCCCCCTCCACTCCCCTTCCCCCCCTCCGCTCCCCTTCCCCCCCCCTCCGCTCCCCTTCCCCCCCCCCCTCCGCTCCCCTCCGCTCCCCTCCGCTCCCCTTTCCACCCCCTCCGCTCCCCTTTCCCCCCCCTCCGCTCCCCTTTCCCCCCCCTCCGCTCCCCTTTCCCCCCCTCTGCTCCCCTTTCCCCCCCCCCCTCCGCTCCCCTTTCACCCCCCTCCGCTCCCCTTTCCCCCCCCCCCTCCGCTCCCCTTTCCCCCCCCTCCCGCTCCCCTTTCCCCCCCTCTGCTCCCCTTTCCCCCCCCTCCGCTCCCCTTTCCCCCCCTCCGCTCCCCTTTCCCCCCCCTCCGCTCCCCTTTCCCCCCCCTCCACTCCCCTCCACCCCTGAGTTCCCAGGTCTGCAGTGAGCTGCAGGGGGGGAGTTATGGGGGGCGCAGCCATGACAACACCCGGCAGGTTCGCCCTCATTGGCTGAACTGCCGGGGGCGTGGCCTAGCGCTCCGTCGCTAGGTCTAATCTCAATTTTCCTGCCTCCTGAAAAAACTGCCAGCTCAGCGTGGTGGCCGCCCCTTGCAGCAGGCCCATTGAGGGGCAGCTCTTGTCCCCGCAGCGCCCGCCATGGAGGGCGCTGCAGTAGCCATCAGGGACCAAGCATAAGATTGTGAGTAGTCACTATAACATTAATCAACGTAAACACAAGTATCACAATAAACAAAATAAATGGATAGGCAGGTTGTACACACAAGAAACAATGATCATTGACTATATAAACACAATATAATAGGTGTATACAGTATATGGAGATATAAATTTAAATAAAATATATACACATAAACTGTTTGAGCATACATGAACAAACAAAATATATGCTCGACAGATGTTTAAAATACAACAGTTTATATATATATATATAAACAAAAAACAAACACAAGCGCAAGCTCCATAGTATGTAACTGTTTAAACAAATGAGTACATTTGTTAAAATCTGCAGCCCGAGGAAATGCACTTACAGGATTATAAAAAGCAACCATAGGTGGGAGAGAAATCTCTGTGTGAAGACATCAACGGGGGTGGGGGAGTCTAAGATAAAGTCGCGCAAACGTGACGAAATGCGTAGGGCTGGTGATGTCATCACGTGTGGGTGCGTGCACATGGAGTCCTATGCGTCCTAGTGATCCAGTCAGCTGAATTCAAGTGATGGCATCTGATCTATGCGGAGCAGAGGACGCGGAGGCACTGAGAGGCATAGCGATCTGGCGCCAGCTCGTGACAGGAGTTGGTTGTAGCTACGAGCTGATCAGGTTCACCCTGCTTATCTTGGACTCCACCACCCTCGTTGATGTCTTCACACAGAGATTTCTCTCCCACATATGGTTGCTTTTTATAATCCTGTAAATGCATTTCCTTTGGGCTGCAGATTTTAATAAATGTACTCTTTTGTTTAAACAGTTACATGCTATGGAGCTTGAGATTCTGTTTATTTTTTTGTGTTGTTCTTTTTGTCATATATATATATATATATATATATATATAATCAAAAAATAAATAGATGATACCGTTCTGTGGCTAACAAAATGCATTTATTTGTGCGAGCTTTCGAGATACACTGATCTCTTCTTCTGGCGATGTTTCAATGAATGAAGCAAGAAAAAGCTATACTATAAACATTCCAATAGACACTGTTTATAGTATAGCTTTTGCTTGCTTCATTCATTGTTTCATCGCCGGAAGAAGAGATCAGTGTATCTCGAAAGCTCGCACAAATAAAAGCATTTCGTTAGCCACAGAACGGTATCATCTATTCATTTTTTGATTATTGAAGCTCGGCTAACACGGTACTGATACCTCTACATGAATATATATATATATATATATATATATATATATATATATATATATATAGTGCAGAATAAATGAGTTCTTCAGTATTAGGTCACACCCTTTTGGACTAACAATTTATGTCATAGGACAAGCTTTCGAGAGTTTTCCTCTTTTCCTCAGGTCAGCGATACTTATATACAAAGCATATCAAAGGGTTTACCATCACCTACACCATTGGAAACTGCAAATCCAGCAGTATAACCAACTTCACACTGATGATACCCATTAAGGTTGAAACATGTCTGTGAATGGTTTCTCTGGCTTTGCATCTCATTCCCATGCTGTGCTTTAAAGCTGTGTTAACAGTGAGCATGAGCTTATATGGGCTCCATGTAACAATGGTTTTTCAGGCAAAAGGTGACACGGTATGCTCATTTGCATGTCATTTCCCAGAATCCCTTGCTGCAGTGGAAGCACTGCATGCTGGAGATAATGGTGAAAGGTAGAGTTGCAGACCTGCCTAAGACATGTGAATGTGCCCACAAGTGATCTTTTTATTTGCTATATGCATTAAGGTGGAGGTTTCTTGTTGCCTTTTTCAGCCACCATAACTTAAAACGTATCTATCTAATCGAATCTATCTCTCTCTCTATATATATACAGTATATATCTTGGCAATTGCAAGTAAAATAATCTCACAACATAATTTTGGTTGGGAGAATAATCCAATATTGTGCATGCCAGGTGAGAGAAATATAGAAACCTGACATAGTTGAAGGTTTTGAAAAAGAGAGAATAGGGGGGGGGGGGGGGGCGCAAAACAGATAGGAGTGCAAAGTTAGATATAGCACTGACACATAACTAGTGATCAATAGTCCCAGAGGAATGAATACATATAGTGTATAATATAGTACTGTATAATATTGTTCTACACGGCCACGTGTGGTACTGAATCCAGGAAATTGTATCTTTATCTGTGGTGTTTCCTCTCTGCAGCTGTCAGCTTTTTTTCTTCTCTCTTTCCGCATTGTTAGCAGTACAGCATCACAGGTATTTTCTCCATTACTCGTGCCATATACATATAAGAGAAAACAACACCACAGGTACAAATACAAAGGTGTAATTTTATTGGTTTAAAAAGTGAGTTACAGCTCACTCACATGTAGGTGACGGTTTCTGGTGGAGGCAGCCAACTTCCGCACTTCGATGCAGTGCTCTCCTGGTCCCGCGTCCGGTGATCAGGTCGGCAGTCAAGGTCCACCTGACGAAGCATTACCACATGCGAAATGCGTTGTTCATGCAAGGACATGGACCTGGATCTTTTTGACCGCAAACGGCTACCGTAGCCTGCCTTAGCGCCTTGACTGCTGTCCTGATCACCGGACGCGGGACCAGGAGAGCACTGCATCAAAGTGCGGAAGTTGGCTGCCTCCACCGTAAACGGTCACCTACATGTGAGTGAACTGTAACTCACTTTTTAAACCAATAAAATTACACCTTTGTATTTGTACCTGCGGTGTTTTTTTTCTCTTATATGTACAGTATATGGCACGAGTAATGGAGAAAATACCTGTGATGCTGTACTACTAACAATGCGGAAAGAGAGAAGAAAAAAAGCTGACAGCTGCAGAGAGGAAAAACCACAGATAAAGATACCATTTCCTGGATTCAGTACCACACGTGGCCGTATAAGAACAATATTATGCAAAATTATACACTATATGTATTAATTCCTCTGGGACTATTGCTCACTAGTTATGTGTCAGTGCTATATCTAACTTTGCACTCCTATCTGTTTTGTGCCCCCCTATTATCTCTTTTTCATACCCAATTACGAGGATTGTGGGAAGATCCTCTCTGGGGCTGAGCAGCAACTACACACTTTGGGCCAGTATCACACGTTGGTTTTTGCATCCTTCATTGTTTATTATTATTGACTGTATTATTAAGAGGGAGTGCTCCAGTTTGCCTATTTCACAGTTGCAGGTTTTAACTGATGACATCCCATGTTTGTGTTTAATCATAAAACTTAGTAAGGGAGATTCCCTAAAATGTCATACCTGATATCAGAGCATAGTGAATCCCAGCCGGTGTAGTTTGGGTGTAGGTTTTGGAAAACTGGATTAGAGCACTATATCAGGGTAGTGGGAGGCTAGGCATTAAGTCTGAATGTGTTAGGCACAGAGGATAATGGCTCAAGATGGAGGGTGGATCCCAATGGATGGACTGGCCAGGACTGGACTGAGCCTGGATAGTAACCTTAGAGTCGGGCTGAGGTCAGGGCAGACACATCAGACAGATAATACAGGACCACTGGATACAAAGGCACATTGACCTAGCAACAGCAAGTAGGAGATAGCATGTAGGAATAGGCAGTCAGTGGACCCCTGAACAGTAAAGTTCAAAGATTCAAGTCCCGTCGGGCCTGACAGAATGGAACATACCTCTGGAAAGGTCTGTTATTTCACATTCCTCCTCCCAAGCAGCAGGGGAAATATACACAGCTGTCTGGAATTTACAGATCTCTTGACATCAGATTAAGCAGCCAGCAATTTGTGTTCCCCTCTAGGTAGGAGTGCAATGTTGCAAGACCCTCAGTGCAGGAGGAGGGAGACAGAGAAGCAGAGTCCTGGACACACCCTTTAATAGTGTTCTGTGTCCTGCATTCAGCTCACATATGACTAAATTAGCCCTGGCAAATTAATCCAGCATTATGAATATCTGGACCTTAGGGAATTCCCGGATTCAGCTGGGGGATTCCCTCCCAGGATTACCTACAGAAACAGGGATCTGAGGTCACAAGCACAGGGAAGGATAATGTCTGAAATGCATCATACTGTATTTTCTATAGAAACTATTCAGCATCAGACAGTGCAGACACAGGTACTCTGAACATGGGAATACAAAGAAATATACTGCAGCTATATGGTCTGTTTTGGCTTTCAAGTGTAACCCTCCTTACTCGGCTCTAGAATAAGTCACATCAGTTCTACTATACACATTGGCATTGCTCAGTCTCTCAGGCCTTTGCACGGTGCTGGGTGAGTGCAGGCTGGGCGTTGATGCTTGGATCTGACAAGAATGGGCGCCAGGAACTTTTATAAATAAATGCAGTAAGTGCTTTATTAGACAGCCGTCAATAAATATTCACAGAAACTGACATACAGTACTGGAAACTGATTCTGGATACTTGACAGAAACTCGTGTCAAACACTATCATTCTGTTTTTCATGCCCAGGTAGCTTTCACTCCGACCCTGGGGATTGACTTAGACTTCTTACCCATAGTAAGGGTTAAACTGGCAGTGTCTTGCATAGAGTTAATAATGTCCCATATCGAATAGGCCTCTCAGGGATACACTTCAGAGTCCTGGATTAGTAACACGCTTCTATGTACTGCATACTTCTTCCATACTTATTTGATCAGGAAAGCACTACGAACTTTCCGGTTTGACCGGTCTAAACATAGTCGGGAGTTACTATGCCGAGAACTCCTATATACTGTAGATCATTCGTCCTCCTTTTCCATAGTGAGAACGATCTTGGACCCTGGCTACTAGTGCTTACTTAATGGGCATGTTACTAACTGACAACCACAAACAGTGACAGGACACTTGTTAATACACATTACTATACACTCAAACCTATTTACAGGACTCACAGCGAGGACCCAGTGAGAACTCTAAGAACATAGGTGGACGACATATATAACCTCTATACTCCCTATAGTGACATCACAGGTCAAAAGACATACAAGGGAGTGACAACCCCATTTTAACAGTCATCCTAAATAACATCTTGGGCAGGGGAACAACCTGAGTGAGCCTACACCATTAACCCCTTAACTGAAATAGTAGTCCCCAAAGAGGGAGCTACACAGGTCTCTCCCCATAAAATGTGTTCAACATTGTACGGTTTTTCAGCTTACAGATAAGTCGACATTGGGTTGCAAACAGTCACAATAAACATATGATAGCTTTAAAGGTGGATGAGTGCTAGAGACGTCATTCTGCAATGTGTATGTTTCACATCATTAACTGAAGAAATAATTCATTGTTTTTCAGTGATGGATGGGAGGAGAAAGAAGAAAAAGTAAGAAGAGCAGTCACACGGGTTGTGAAATGTGATTTCACCAAAGCCAACCCATTGGAACCTGTTGTGGTGCCACAAGCAGATGGGCTGATCAGCATGTGGTACTTGGAAGCTGCTAGCAAAGATCATGACAGTTATCTCAGTAACCTGAAAAAAATGTCATCATTTCTGAAGGTGGGAGGGCATCTGATCCTGTTTGTGTTTCTCAACGTTTCATATTACATGCTTGATCAACACAAGTTTTCCATGCTGACCTATGATGAGGAATTTGCAAAGAAAGCTCTTAGAAACACAGGGTATTTGGAAAACTCAAAAGCAAATTAAGTACTCACCTGGCAGACTATGAACATGTTGGGTATTTTGTTGCTTGCAAGGAAAGGGAGGTTTAATAACCAATAATCTTACATCATATTTACTAAACATTCTTCTGCCTTAAGACACTAGAGCATTTTCCTATAATATATACATCTATTCACTGCATGTACATATATATATAAAGTGCTTGACAAATCACCCAAAAATCTACTCGCCGAACCAAAAAATCTACTCGCCGAACCAAAAAATCTACTCGCCACCTCGTCCCGCCCCTTGTCCCGCCCCAGCACCGCTTTAAAATAAATAAATTGAATAAATTCCTACAGTAGTAAGAACAACATTAGTTTTTGACATAAGTTTATTTATTGTATTACATTATACTACAATTAGTCCTTGGTACGTGTGTGTGTGTGTGTGTATGTGTATGTGTATGTATATATATATATATATATATATATATATATATATATATATATATATATATATATATATAGTCGGATCTAGAAAAAAAAGACAGATATGAATGACTAGTTTCCTGAACCCCTTAACTAGTGTCTGGATGCCCCTGCTTCACAATTTTCTAATGCAGCAATCCAGAGTGGGATCTGACCTGATCCACAGTCCCTCAATGTCCAGGTACCCCCATTCCCGCAATGTTATGTGTTTGAGTGGATGTGTTCCCTACCCGTCTTATGGCTAGGGGGATTCCGATGTCTCCCGTGTGAAGCTTGAGAGTCAGATCTGGAAGAAAGCAGTATAGGTTATTTCGTGTTGGTATAGGTCAGTTAAGCTATATAGGGTAAATAAGATATCCAGTGTGTGGGTGACAGAGAGAGAGAATGTGGTAACAGATAGAGAAAGAGAGAGTGTGTGGGTGACAGACAGAGAGACAGAGAGAGAGAGAGAGAGCGGGTGACACAGAGAGAGAGGGAGAGAGCGGGCGACAGAGAGAGAGAGGGAGAGAGCAGGCGACAGAGAGAAAGAGAGGGAGAGGGCGGGCTACAGAGAGGGAGAGAGTGGGCAACAGAGAGAGGGAGAGAGCGGGCAACAGAGAGAGGGAGAGCATGGGTAACAGAGAGAGAGGGAGAGTGGGCAAAAGAGACAGGAAGGGAGAGAGCAGGCAACAGAGACAGGAAGGGAGAGAGCGGGCAACAGAGAGAGGGAGGGAGAGAGCGAGTGACAGTGAGAGGGAGAGAGCGGTTGACAGAGATAGGGAGAGAGCAGGCAACAGAGAGAGGGAGAGCACGGGTTAATGACTTTGGGGGTGACTGACTGGGGGGGTGACTGACTGGGGGGGTGACTAACTGGGTTACTGGGTGGGGAGGGGTGACTGTGTGGGGGTGACTGACTGGGTTACTGGGTGGGGAGGGGGTGACTGACTGGGGGGTGACTGGGTGTGGGTTCACTGGGTAGGGGTGATTGACTTGGGGTGACTGGGTGGGGTCTGGTGTCCTGCACACACACACACACTCTCTCTCCCATACACACACACACACACACACACACACACTCTCTCTCTCTCCCATACACACACTCTCTCTCCCCCTCCCTCCTATTCACTCACTCTCCCATATATCAGTCACCTATTATCACTTATTCGCTGCACCCCCCTGAAGAAGATCCCCCTGTGTGGATCGAAACGTTGGTTCTATGTTTTATATCTCTAATACAATTGTTGTTTTGGACACCTACTGAGTGCTGTTGTCTCTTTGCCACCTTTGCTGTTAGTAACGTGTGCTTTATTTGCTTTATGGTACAAGCACCAGCTTATTCCTTTATCACTTCAGGAGTGCCGGATATCACCTATTTCTATATATACAGGTATATTTTTTATTTATTTATTTATTAAATTTTTACCAGGAAGTACTGTAGTACATTGATAGGTACCTCTCGTTTTTAAGTAGGTCCTGGGCATAGAGTTAAGATGACAAATAATACATGGTTAGAAATACAGTTACATAAGTGAACAGGGTATACATTATATACATAGCATGCACAGTTAGAGATAATATATATTATAGTATTATAGGCATATGTAACAGTTACAGACCAGATTAAAATGTGAGATAGATTCAGTTTTGAAAGAACTTAGACTGGTGGCGGCTGTGAGAGTCTCCGTTAGATTGTTCCAGTTTTCGGATGCACAGTAAGAGATGGAGGAGCGGACGGATACTTTGCTGAACTTTGGAACCATGAACAGTCTTTTTGAGTCAGATGTATCCCCCTGCAGCATTAATCATTTGGTGCCACGACCACCACGGTCACATGACCGCACGTGGCAGTGGCACAGAAGACATTAAGGCTTACTACATGTGTAAGTTTTAATTGAAACACAACATTTGACGCCAGATGCTGTAGGAATCACTTGTCCCATCATGTCTGTGCATTCTCTTACATGCTATAAAACCTCAGACACGATTTGATGTTTGGCTTTCTATCGTACTTAGGAAATCCTTACCTATCCCAAGTATGTTTGATTCCCTTACTCTACTAGCCCCTATCCCCTCTGCTTGGCACCAGTGTGGCCATGCAAGCGTTAATTGTTTGAAATACAAATTGTATCTATCTTTTGAAATGTTGAGTTATTCGTAATTTCTCTTCTTTTTCACCAGTCAAAGCTGACTTCAATGGGTAGGATAACGTGAGACGGAGCTAAAAAACCTCTGTGAAATTTTACATTTGACATACATGATGAATAAGTTAAATTATGGTTAGTAAAAGTTAGTCACAGGTAAAAGTTCACAGTGACTAAAATTATAAAACGTATTACTATAACATGATTAGTGATAACAAATAATATAACAAAAAGAGGAAAATATCCCAGATGGACAAGCACTCGAATACTCCCAAATGTTAGAGCCACTGAGTGGGTAGTGAATTAGTTAATACAATGGCAAATAACAAAGGGTATGAAATGCTAACTTAAAAATTGCAAGGATCTCTCTCTCTCTCTCTCTCTCTCTCTCTCTCTCTCTCTCTCTTTCTCTCTCTTCTCTCTCTTCTCTCTCTTCTCTCTCTTCTCTCTCTTCTCTCTCTTCTCTCTCTTCTCTCTTCTCTCTTCTCTCTCTCTCTCGTCACCCGCTTGAAGCGGTGCGTTTTTCGACCATGGCACGCACGGCGTCTGTGGGTGTGTCTAGGGGCGTGCCAGTGATGTCACGGAGTTGGTTCGCCCTCATTGGGCGAACCTCTCACGTGACCTGTCTGTCGCATTGAGAAATCAGTTTTGCTGATTTCTCACGCAACACGTGCCCCCTCCCGCTTTCGCGCAGATGTGCCTGCACGCCACATGGACGCGAACACTGCCCTAAGGCAGCCTCCGCACGGTCTGCAGTACCATGGCCCCAGCCTAAGTCAGCTAGTGCCTATCCTTCAGTGTATCATTATAGAGAGGAGGATACTAATGTATCTTAATGTTATCCCACAGGATGTTTGTAGTGGGTATTATTGCTACAAACAAGTTTGAGGAGTTATCAAAACCTCTGACAACTTCGCAGTCATGTCCATAGCAATGAGTATTGGTATTGTGTACCATCTTGTATATGACCGTGATTATACCTAAAATCGCCCGGCGGCATCGCTCACGGCTGAAAAACAAAACACATAAATCCAATGTAACCATACATACCTATTCCGATGGCCATGAAAGGAAATCCCTCCCAGCGGGGAGGTATAGGTGGTGCACTGCGTGTCAATACATACGTGATGCATTCCAATGAAAGGAAATCTGACGGATGCTGGATCAGAGTAGCAAAAAAGATTTTATTGAGCGTTCGGCAGCATGCAGACTAAAAACAAGAATCCTGAAGGGAACCTCTGACGCGTTTCGTGCAAAAAATGCCCTTTGTCAAAGAGTAAAGTTCCTTTCAAAGTGCTGATTCTTATGGGGACCATGAACCGGAAGGTCCACCTCCCAAGACGCCACTGGTCCCGCCCCTAGAGGTCAGTGACCAATGAACATGTGTGCAGCTTGAGTGGCGGGGTCTCCTGTTGCCCTTAGATATCCACATGTTGTCCTTTACCCTAAATTGTGAGCATTAATGACTATGCATTGCCAGCTTTACTCACATTTATATACCTGAAGGATATCAATACATATCTATCTACAATCAAGATCATACATATGGATTACAGTCAAAATGATTATTATTTTTGATGCCTGTTTTAGGATTACTCTTGAGCACTGGATTAGGGGATTTTTTTCTCCAATTTTTCTCTATTCCGATGGCCACGCAGTGCCAAAGCTCAAGGGTGGCAGACTGGAGAGGAGAGAGAGGAATTTGAACTTGGCAAGCGTTGGTCGTGACACATGAGCGGTTCAGCCAATGAGGACGAACCGCTCATGGCCACGCCTCCGACACGCCTCTCTGTCCCTCTGACTGCCTCCTGACTACAGAACAACTTGCCGCTTTGCCGGATCACAACGGTGATGTCACCGCATCGCGCTGCCGCCCAGCAGCTCCTTTATAATCGTAGCCTAAGGCTCACTGCGCACTTAATATAAATAGTTACATATCCATGTATACAGTATGTAATTTTTTTTTATTGCCATCAAAACGAGAAGCCTCATCATTTTAAACAGATCAGTGCTCAGAGTGTGAGCTCGTAGGTACTTGGTTTTAAATGCTAATGCATTATATATATCAGGTTGGAGACCCCATGTAGCAATTAATGAAACAGAATTAGAAACTGACTGTATTAATAATACACATAATCGGACACTCCAGGCTAAACCCCATATGTGGTGTCATTGACCACTTCCTCATTAACGCCCACTAGGAGGATGTCATCCGTTAATAACGTTACGTGCTCGTACTAATAAATGCTCGTAGTAATGACTGAGAATGGTCAGGAGGACGGAGAGACAGTGTCTGGAGATTAACCTGAACTGTCTTTTCCTGATTTTTGTCCGAGGCAGAGGGAAGACCCGGTTCTTGAAAGACAGTATGAAAAGGTGATTACAATGAATTACCATGTTTTGAATGCCCAAGGTGTAAGGGAATCTCCTAGTTGTGAATTGTTAAATGATTTTCTGTAAAGGGTGAACAAGCACATCAAAACAGGGGAGGTCACCAGTCAAATCTTGGTCCCTAAGGTGTTTGTTAAAGCTGTGTTCAACCTAGCCCATACTCTTCCCTGGAGTGGTCACCTCGGCAGAGATAACACCTTTGACTGTATTTCACCCGGGTTCAATTGGTCAGGGATGCATAATGATATTGCCATATTATGTGAGACGTCGTAAATGCCAGCTTGCCCCATTGATTTCTCTACCCATCCTCTCAGCCCCCTTTGTGAGGGGTGGAGACGGGTAGGACTCAATCTGTGAAGCGGCATAGGTTTATTCTGGAGATAGTTGAGTATGCCACCAGAATAATAACACAGGTGTTCCCCCAGAAGACAGCTCTTTTTGTGTTCCACGTTTTAATTCTAAATATGAAGCCTTTTCTCAAAAACTGACTGTGACAGGGCCTTATCCTCTGTCTAAAAGGGCTTCAAATAGAAAGCCTGTATTTGGCTGATAAGTCCAGCAGAGAGCTGGTTAATTGCAGCTACAGACAATTAGCCAGTCTCCACCTGGCTCATCAGACAGGTAGTAAAGCTTCCTGCTTAATCTGCAGTGGATCTCTCTAGCACTGAGGAAGTGTGAGCTGTTAGAGAGATCCCAGGGAACCAGAACCTCTCTTGCAGGACACAGCGGACCCTGGAACCTGCCAGAGGGATCATCCCCAGAACACAAACACAGCACCTCTTTAGACTTTGAGGACATCCCTGAAGATAGAGACTGGAAGTTTGAGTTAGCCCTTACAAAGGGATACCAGTTGAAAATGAATAAACACACAATTTCAGCAAACTCTAATATCAGAACCCACCACATCTATATATATATATATATATATATATATAGCACAACAGAAAGAAAAAATGGTGCCAACCTAAACCATTATATGAATAACCACATCAACATGAAGAAAAAAAACTATACTGTACAAAAATGGGGAAAGATAATACATGCACAATACAAAAAAATAAAAATAAAATTATCAGATGAAAAGTCCAGAAAAATTTATATATATAAAAAATGTATACAAATCCTAAAAAATGCTCCAATTGCTATCCAAAAGAGTTTCTGCAGCCCGAATGAAGGGAACACCACTTCCTTGAAGATATCTATAGAAACACAGAAAAAACAGGCGCACTCATAGCGTAAAAAGGTATAACAATATATTTATGGAGTCAAGGATTAAAAATACACACTCACAAACATAGCTTAATAAAAAGCAATTTTGAGTATAACTCAGCCAGACGCAGGAACCCGGTACCAGATGACTTCAGTGTCGGGTGTAGATTCACTGCAGCAGCCTCTATGTATGCCTCCGCAGCCCGGAGAGCACGAGGGACACCACCTTCCTCTCAATCCGGCGTCACACAGTGAGTTCTCAGCTCCAGGTATCGCGAGAACTCAGTGACGTCAGTGGATTCAGCCGGAACAAGTTCACATAAGTGTATCTAGTGGACGGCTGAGATAAATGTTTCCAAAGAAACAGCAAGTGCTATGGCAAGCTTGTGAGTGAATAATTATTAAAATGGAACTGTACACCTCCACCAAACACTCTCTACGCGTTTCGTCTCAAAAAAAACTTCATCAGGAGTGACAGCACAGGTGAGGAACATAGTTTTATAGTTAGATGAGCAAATCAGAATATAGAAGACTACTAATTGCTAATCAGGTGCACAAGGTCAATGCCAGGATCATATATACATATATATATATATATATATATATATGTATATATATATATATATATATATATTGTGATGTCTGCGTTACAGCATAGGATCTTTTATCCCAGATCAAAGGTAGGAAACTTAGAGTTTGGTGCACAGGGTGTTTATTTACTGGCTTCCTGCTCCCGGACTGTCTAACTCTATAATTGACCTCTCCTACTCTTTCTAGGACTTTGTAGGGTCCCCGCCAGGGGCCCAAAAACTTACATTCTACTGTAGGTACAGCACTAATCTCCCGGCCTAAACACCCTAAGTCTGGCATTCCGGTTATACAGTAAGAGTTCTGCTGTGAACTCTGGGCTTGCTGCATGTGTTGTCGCACAATTGGCAACACTGCTGCAATGCGATCCTGCATCTGTAAAATATGTTCTATGATGCTACGGGGGGCGTTGACTCTGTTTCCCAGGTCTCTTTGAGCATATCAAGTATACCCCGTGGGTGTATCCCATACAACAACTCCAAAGGGGAGTAACCTGTAGAGGCCTGATGAACTTCTCTTACGGCATACAATAAATATGATAAGAGGAAATCCCAGTTTTTACCATCTTGGTTTATGGCCTTCCGCAGCATGACCAGGGAGGCTGCGAGGGACCCCCTCCCCCTCCCACTTGGAACAGGTACCCACATATAAACAGACAAGTAATGACAGACTCAGATTTGGAGGTATAAAAGGCCGCGGCTTTGTTTATTAACAATCATAATACTGGAGTAAGCGCTAGTCCAAGCCAGAGTGGGGTCAGAGGGTCAGCCAGGCCTTGGCCTGCTGCCCCCGTACCCGGCCGACCCCTAAAGAGCCGGCCGTTGTCGCGAGTGGGTTCCCGGGTGTCACGTTCGCTTGACCCCGCCCATTCGCTCCTACCCACGGGCGACGCCCGCCCCGAGCCCATCTGGCAAGGAGAAGCACTTACCCCCGAACTGCCGCCGCGACAGTGGCAAAACGACCAACTGGAGCCTCCTGAAGGAACTTCAGTCCTTTGTTTCTCGGGAGTTCTTCGGACTCTGCCCTGTAAAATATGATGGTACATGTTACAGCTTACAGGTAGTACAGACAGCTTATCAACCAAGGGAATTGTAACTACTCCACAGAGTGGCCGGGGGCAAGCATCTGCCCCCGACTGTCTTGCTAATGGGGTGGGTGGGTGGGGATTTCACTGCAGACCGGGAGCAGAATGGCAGATTCAGCTCCCGGCTGCCTCTTTTGAAGCCTCCCTTGGCCTGCCCCTCCCCCCCTCAGGGGTCACGACGGTGACCCAGAGATCCTAGCGAGGTGAGGGGGGAGGGGGCTTGCCCCCTGGTCATGGGCTTCCCTCGCCTAATTGGCTGGAGGGATTGCTTGACCAGGGAGGCTGCGAGGGACCCCCTCCCCCTCCCACTTGGAACAGGTACCCACATATAAACAGACAAGTAATGACAGACTCAGATTTGGAGGTATAAAAGGCCGCGGCTTTGTTTATTAACAATCATAATACTGGAGTAAGCGCTAGTCCAAGCCAGAGTGGGGTCAGAGGGTCAGCCAGGCCTTGGCCTGCTGCCCCCGTACCCGGCCGACCCCTAAAGAGCCGGCCGTTGTCGCGAGTGGGTTCCCGGGTGTCACGTTCGCTTGACCCCGCCCATTCGCTCCTACCCCCGGGCGACGTCCGCCCCGAGCCCATCTGGCAAGGACAAGCACTTACCCCCGAACTGCCGCCACTCACGGCTCTATTTAAACCTCCTTAAATTAGACCGTGCCGCCAACACCGCTAGGACCTTCTCCAACCCCTCCTGCAAATCATTGTTGAACAAGTCCGCCCCTATCTCAGATAAGTGTGTGCCGTCGGCCGGAACAGGCCGATTGACTTGTAGTCGGACTCGGGATGGGTGATCTGCTACCCCCCACACTGCGTCACGAACTTTCCCGCCATCTTGTTCAATATTTTGACCCTCGCTCAGTCGATGGCGCCAGGTGCCCTTGCACCCCTCCAAACTGTCCTGCCCACTCTGTCCTACCCAACAATCGGTACTCCTGGCCAACGAGCTTTTGAAAGTCCACTTCTCTGCCCAGTGTATAAGCGTCTGTGAAGGCCTAAGGGGATGAGTGGGTTTATCGAAGCACGCTAAATCTCAGATAATGCGGGCCTGGTATAGGACCGGTATCTGTTAGACTTCCATCGCCCTATCTTTTGTATCGCAGCTACTGACAGCCCCGAGCGTGGTGCCTCGGTTGCCGCCTCAATCCGTAAAGAATGCGTCCCGTATTGTGCCTCGTCGAGACCCTGGTGTCTTAGGCACATGCGGAAAACCCGCAGGTACTGGAATCTAGATAACGGTACCCCGTCTGCGTGAAGGAGCAGAGGACCCTGACCGTCTGGCCTGCATGCCAAGTATTCCCTGAGCGTGCTCACTGGGCAAAAAATTGGTCCCTGGTAGCCAGTCCTCAAACTGCATCCCTCCCTCGCCTTTGCGCGACATGCAGCCAGCTCCCAGGCTCGCAGTGCTGCGAAGGCCAAAGCAAACGTCAGCCGAAAAGTTTCGCCTCGGACCCTGACAGGCACATTCTGTCTGTGGCCTGCATTAAACCCTCTAATATCGCTGCGTCACTGGCCTTCTGCTGTCATTTGACTAAACACCTTGCCCCTTAAGGGTCGTCGCCCGCTCCCACAGGTCTGCAGGGCATGGAATGGCGATTGGGTCCGCCTTGGGGGGCCAGTCTCCGAAACAGCGCCATCTATAACCGGGATAAGGTATCCGCAAAGTTATTCGCAACCCCCGGGACATGCCAAGCCTTGAACGCAATGTTCAATTGCAAGCATGCCAGTACGAAACTGCGCAGAACGGACAGCACCGGGGGGGAGCGTGAGCCGAAATTGTTCACGGCTTCCACTACCCCCATGTTGCCTGTCCAAAAATTTACTTGCTTATTCGCGAATAAGTGACCCCGCAGGCGCACTGCGACGAGCAAGGGAAATAATTTCAAGAACGCCAAGTTCCTAATGAGTGGCTTCTCCCGCCAGTGGGGAGGCCACTGCTCCGCGCACCATGCCCCATTAAAGTAGGCCCCAAAACCGACTGACCCTGAAGCGTCTGTAAACAACTGCAATTCTGTGCTGTTGGCCGGACAGGGGGGGGCTCGCCACAAGGTTTTGCCGTTATACTCCTTTAACAACACGCAGCCACACCGCCAAGTCCTTTCGGATTTCGGCGGTGACGCGGATGACGTGGTCGGGTCGTCTCGCCCCGAATGTTGCTGCGGAGAGGCGCCTGGCGAACACCCTTCCTGCCAGCATTACACGCGCTGCGAATACTAAGTGGCCTAGCAGCGCCTCAATGATGGTTTCTTGAGGGCTATGAATTCGCGGAGAAGCCTGCTTAGGGGGACCAGCTTCTCCAGAGGGAGCCTGCGACATCAACGTGTGTCCCGACTAAATTCTGATCCTTCTTGATATTCAAACGGAATCCTAAACCCTTCCTTAAACCCAGCTAGGAGTAGCTGGGCTGCTTCCCTATTGGGATACCTTGCTAGCCACGGTGCCAAATTGGCGATGATTATTGGTGTTGCTGCCCTCGCGTCCAAACTTACGCCCTGCGCCTTCGTTGATTGCCTAAAGTGCTGGTCATATGTCCACCAACCCGTTCCCTAAGTAAAGAGCGAGGCGCATGCCTGGGGATCCTTCTCCCCAATTACTCCAGCCAGGATAACAAATGCCTTTGACCCATTGCGAAAGGTGTGTGGGAAAAACCTCTTTTCTAAACCCTCCTTTGCTTCCCCCGTCTTTGAGGACGCAGCCAACGCCTCCCCGTAGCCTGGTAGCAGAGATAATATATCTACGTATTCCCCGGCCCGTATCTTGTCCTTCACCTCTTTCAGCAAGTGCAAGCCCACTGAGCTAGGTCTGGATGTATAAGAGACCTTCTATGCCGCATCGGGCATCCTCTTATCCTTGGCTAGCTCCTCTGAGGCGGATGCCGCCTGAGGAAAGGGAAGCGTGGGAGATGGTGATTCCGCTTGCCCGGTTTGCCCGCCGGCCCCTAGAGGTGTGTTGTTAACCGCTTGCGGGGGACCCGTGGCCATTGCCGCTGCTGGTACTATGGGCGTTGCTTCCGCTGGCGCCGCCCCCAATGCCGGCGCTACGACTGTCGCTATAGCCGGAGCTATCGCCGCTGCTGACGCGATTAGCATTGCTAGAACTGGCGCTGCGCTTATCGCTGGTGTCACTACTGTTGTAAGTGACTCTGCCCGCGCGGGTGTCGTCATCCCAATGTGACTTCCCGCAATTGCCGACGCCCTTAACCCTGCGTCAAGGTGCGCCACTAGCGGGGATAGGGCCTGCCTTATATCCCACGATGCTGCCTCCATGAGCTGTGCACCAGTACATCGGGGAGATTTTCTTAACATCACTTGAGGGGGAGCGCAAACCGCTAGTCTCTTGCGCGGGGGACTCCTGCTGGCTACCTCTTAGTTAGTTTTCACTGGCCGCTTACCTTTCTTTGACCGCTTTTTCGCCAGGCTGAGGGGTTGACCCGGGTGGCGTTGCCGGACACCTATCGGGAACCGCGATGGCTGCCTCCTCCCCCCGGTCTCTGTTATCGAGTCTCCCCTTGTGACCGTGTGCTGTCGACGCCCCATCTTCCACCCTGTGTGGTGATGGTGCCTGCGCCTCAGCCGCCTGCTGCTGAGCCGACCCTGTGCCGGACACCGCCTCCCTGATGCCTGAAATGAGAGAATGGGGACGCCTGCCGCTGGCTTGTCCGTGACCGGCGATGGTCTTTGAAACCTCCATGTTGACATGCCCCTTGGCACCGATGAATTGGGTCGCCGCCCTGCTTGCGGACTTATGCCCTGCCATTGCGGTGTGTCCCTTCCGTTTCCTTGTCCTGCCGCATGGCGCATACTTTGAAACCTCCGTGTTGACATGCCCCTTGGCACCGATGAATTGGGTCGCCGCCCTGCTTGCGGACTTATGCCCAGCCATTGCGGTGTGTCCCTTCCGTTTCCTTGTCCTGCCGCATGGCGCATACGTGTGCCCATATACACACGCGCGCATTTAGGTGTGCCCATATACACACGTGCGCATTTACGTGTGCCCATACACACGCGCGCATCTACATGTGCCCCTGCCATTGCGGTGTGTCCCTTCCGTTTCCTTGTCCTGCCGCATGGCGCATACGTGTGCCCATATACACACGTGCGCATTTAGGTGTGCCCATATACACACGCGCGCATTTAGGTGTGCCCATATACACACGCGCGCATTTAGATGTGCCCATATACACACGCGCGTATTTAGGTGTGCCCATATACACACGTGCGCATTTACGTGTGCCCATACACACGCGCGCATCTACATGTGCCCCTGCCATTGCGGTGTGTCCCTTCCGTTTCCTTGTCCTGCCGCATGGCGCATACGTGTGCCCATACACACGCGCGCATCTACGTGTGCCCATACACACGCGCGCATCTATGTGTGCCCATACACACGCACGCATCTACGTGTGCCCATACACACAAGCGCGCATCTACGTGTGCCCACACACACAAGCGCGCATCTACGTGTGCCCATACACACGCGCGCGCATCTACGTGTGCCCATACACACGCGCATTTACGTGTGCCCATATACACGCGCGCGCATCTACGTGTGCCCATATACGCGCGCGCGCACGCGCTTACGTGTGCCTATACACACGCGCGCATCTACGTGTGCCCATATACACCCACGCGCATTTACATGTGCCCATATACACGCGCGCATTTACGTGTGCCCATATACACACGCGCGCATCTATGTGTGCCCATATACACACGCGCGCATCTACGTGTGCCCATATACACACGCGCGCATCTACGTGTGCCCATATATACACGCGCGCATCTACGTGTGCCCATATACATGCGCATTTACTTGTGCCCATATACCCACGTGCGCATTTACTTGTGCCCCTATACGCACTCGCGCATTTACGTGTGGCCATATACACAAGCGCGCATTTACGTGTGCCCATATACGCACGCGCTCATTTACTTGTGCCCATATACACAAGCGCGTATCTACGTGTGCCCATATACACACATGAGTGTAACCCTGTCACGTTTACCCCTACAATACCTAAACCCTTCCTTACACTTTATAACATCGAATGCAGCATATATGCCCCATATAATCCCAATACAGCACGTAACCCTGAATGCAGTATATACACTATATACGCCCTGTAAACCAATTACAGCACATTGTAACCTCGAATGCAGTATATATACACACCCTATAATCCAAATATAGCCCGTAGCCGTGAATGCAGTATATACACTATATACCCATGTAGCCCAATTGCCACGCATCGTACCCTCGAATGCGGTACATATACCATATGATACAACTACCGCACGTAACCACGAATGCAGTACATACACTATATACACCATGTAATCCAATTACAGCAAATTGTACCTCGAATGCAGCGTCTATGCCCTATACACCGAATACAGCGCATTATAACCACACTGAGGCGTATACCCTCTATGCCCCACATACCGCCCGTTATCACTACGAATGCGGTATGCAGCGACACCCCGCGGCGATTATAGCAGTGATATAACTTTATTCAATGTTGAAAGAAACATGCATTGGTAACAGGGCAATAACGTTGTTAACGGCGACTATGCTACAGACGGCCTCCCCCAAGACCCTGTGGTGGTTAATAGACCCCCCACGCGGTCACTGGGTGTCCCATGTTCAGCCCTGTGCTTAATCCTCCCTGCGCCAGCTCGTCCCCCGCGCTGCTGCTGGGAGGGAGGACAGAGTGACCTGGCAGCAGGGAGAGATGAAGACCGCTGAGGCTGCGCGAAGCTACCCCCCCCCTCCTGCTGAAGATACACCATGCAACACAATTACCATATACACACCCTATAATCCAGTGTATACCACATAAACCAAATACAGGCTGCTGCTTGCAGGGGGGGGGGCATTGATATAACTTTATTCCCCGTTGGACGGAGCGCCACTGGGGGGGGGGGCGGGGACCCGCACAGTAAGAACCGTGGGGGGGGGGTTGTTGTGCCTCTCCTCGCACCCCCCGCTCCCCGGTGACCCCCCCTCCCGCCCGCCGAGCGGGCCAGCCACAGAGGCTGAGTGAGGGAGAGCCACGTGGCAGGGGGATCCCCAAACAATTTAATAAATAATGCCCCTCGTGGCCTGGGCTTAAGTCCGGCCCCCCAGCTCCATGCTGCGCGCTGCAGATGGGAGGATGGGGACGGGCCGCTACACTACGGGCTCCCTCTCCTCCCTGCATCCTGCCTCCCCCCTCACCGCCGATTCAAAAATCGCGGCTCTACAGGAGGGGGGAGTGCCCAGGATTGACCCCCCTTTCGGGGCCTTACCTTAATTTAACCTGCAGGGAGGAGAGGGACGTCCGATTTCACTGCAGACCGGGAGCAGAATGGCAGATTCAGCTCCCGGCTGCCTCTTTTGAAGCCTCCCTTGGCCTGCCCCTCCCCCCCCTCAGGGGTCACGACGGTGACCCAGAGATCCTAGCGAGGTGAGGGGGGAGGGGGCTTGCCCCCTGGTCATGGGCTTCCCTCGCCTAATTGGCTGGAGGGATTGCTTATGTTTAAGAGTCTTGTTAAATTGCTCCACTAGGCCATCGGTTTTAGGGTGATAGACTAAGGTGTGTAAATATTTGATATTCAACAATCTGCATAGCTCGCTCGTAACCTGGGACATAAAAGGGGTTCCTTGGTTCGTTAATATTTTCTTGGGGATCCCGACCCGGGTAAACAATAACATTCAATCTTTGGCTATGCCTTTAGCGGATGTATTCTGGAGGGTAACCGCTTCCGGATATTTTGTGGCATAGTCTACAATGACTAGAGGAAAAACAAGAAAACAAGGCGCACAAGGCACATAGTTCAACCTCCAGTTCCAGGGGTGTCGAGCCACCCCCCAAGAAAGGCTGCAGACGCAATATTAGTGTATCTACACCTATAAGGTCTACAATATTGTTCATTTCACATTGTAATCACTGTGTGTGTCTCACTTTGTATTAGCTGCGCACTTTCCCTTTTTGTAATTTTCTACAATGACTAGAATGTGTTGATGACCCCATGCTGCCTTAGGTAACGGGCCTACCAGATCCATTCCAATAAGTTCAAAAGGAACTTCAATAATGGGCAAGGGTACTAACGGACTATGGAATGATTTTACTGGTGAGGTAATTTGACACTCTGGACACGTCTCACAATAACGTTCTACCTCTTTGTGTTGACCCGACCAGTAAAATTGCGCCTTTATTCTATCAGTGGTTTTTTTACCCCCAGGTGTCCCCTCAAGATATGGCTATGGGCCAGGTCCAACACCTGACTTGTAAAGGATTTTGGCACCAGAAGTTGCTCTAACCTATTGGGGTCTTCTCTTTCTACCCTATACAATAAGTAATTATTGTAGACAAAGTAGGGTGGTGATGGCATAACATTGGGGTTAACTGATACCTCATTTATGCTCACTACTGTGGCCTTGGCATTTACTAGTGTCAAATCGTCTAGTTGGGCAGAGGCAACCTGTAAGTCCTGAAAATCTAGTTCTGGGGTGTCCTCAACTGCAGGTCCTTTGCCTGCCATACCCTTTAACAGAGAGCCAGGGTCTACAGGATCGGGGACCTCAGACTCTAAGGGTACATCCTCGACACAATCAGACTTTCTTTCCCACAATTCCCAAAACCACGGGAAATCCTGACCCACTAATACCTCATACATCAGATTCAGCCCTACCCTGACCTGATGATGTACTGGGCCGATGGGGTTTTCTAAGTACGCATTCAGCAGGGTAAGTGCGATTATCCCCATGGATACAGGTTACCTGTAAGATGATTCCTGGCAGAAACCTAGACTTAACCAGATGTGCAGCGACCAACGTAACTGTACTGCCAGTATGAAGCATTGCACTTACAGGTACCTCATCTACTTTGACCTCACACATCCTATTCTTCTCTAAATGTCCCTTCTCTATAACAGTGTAACGCTTGTGCTCACCACAAACAAGGTGGGACCCCGGTACTGAGGTGGGAAAGTACAGAACTGCACACCCACAGCAGTGGAGGCATGCCTGGAAAATGGGTTGTCGGCATAGTCGGGTTTGGAGAAAGTGGGTTAGTCCAGATACTTGCCAAGGTCATGGGGCAGAGCCAGCAGCATAGCCGTTGTCCATTGTGCCATGGTCAGAGGTTGGAGCCAGTGGAATAGTAAAGTGTCCAATAGCGTGGTCAGAGATGGAGATATGCGGTTAGTCAGAGACAAGCCGGGGTCATTATCCATAGAGGGTCCAATAGTCAAGCCGTGTCGGTACACGTGAGATCAACTGGAAGCAACAATAGCAAAGCACAAGGCAAGGCACTGCAAAGCAGGAATGCAGGAACACAAGACTGCAAGGGTTTATGCTCAGCAATGGGTGACTGAGCATGCAGGGTTTTAATAGCAAGGCTGGAACAATGAATGCGAGAGGCGGAGCTGAAGTGCGGCCCCTGCGGGAGCAGGGATTGGACAGAGGATGCAGGAGACAGGTGAGCATTGTTAGCATTATTAGGAATGTTGTCACACAGCTGGGGAGTGGTGCAAGAAAGTCACGTGAGCACGCCACGCGTACGTGACGCGAGTGGGAGGCGGAGCCAAGCTCTGTGATGTTCTGAGAGAGCCTCTGTGTGTGCGCCCACACTGTAAGGGGCGCGGAGGCATGTGGAGCAATAGTTAAGGAGGGGACATGTCGCAGGGGACGTGTTCCCCGATTCCTTACAGTACCCCCCCCTTTGAGGAGAGGCCTCAGGACGACTCCAAAAAGGCTTGTGCGGATACCTGGCATGGAACCGCCTCAACAAGCTGGGAGCATGTACCTGGTGATGGGGTATCCAGGACCTTTCTTCTGGTCCAAACCCTTTCCAATGAACAAGATACTAGACAGCCTCATTGAGAGTTTTCTGGATCCTTTCCCAAGAATCTTGCAAAGAATTTACCCTTAGATCTGCTGCTGGATCTCCGGAAGATAAAGAAGAGATAGGAAGACGTGTCGGGTGAAACCCGTAATTAACGGCAACTCTTGGGTGGACTCGTTTCTTAATAAATTATGGGCAAATTCTGCCCTTGGAAGGAGCTCTACCCAGTCGTCTTGTGCATCAGAGATAAAGCATCTGAGATACTGTTCTAGGGACTGGTTCGTCCTCTCGGTTTATCCATTGGTTTGAGGATGATTCCCTGAAGAAAAGTGAAGTGTAATATCCATCCTTGGAGCAAAGGCACGCCAAAATTTAGAAATGAACTGCGATCCGTAGTCGGACACTATATACATCGGTACTCTGTGAATCCGAAAGATATCCTTATCAAAAATATCTGCCAAAGTGGCAGAGTTGGGAAAACTTTTGAGAGGTAAAAAATGTGCCTGTTTAGAAAATCTATCAACGATCACAAGGATAGTGTTCATTCGTCTGGAGATAGGCAGCTCCACAATAAAGTCCATTGATAGATGGCTCCAGGGATGATCCGGTATGGGCAAAGGATGTAGAAGACCGAAAGGTTTGCTGCGGTTGGTTTTATTTTGGGTGTAAATGGAGTAAGATTTGATGAACTCTTCGATGTCTTTAAGCATATTAGGTCAACAAAAAGTACATCTGATGAGGTCTGATGTTCTTATGGTACCAGGGTCACCGGCAGACCTAGAAGAATGACCCCACTCTCAAATGTTTCTTCAGAACTGTGGTGCAGCATATAAACAACCCTCCGGCGCCTCTAGACCCATAGGAATATGAGTTTGCATAGCTAGAATCTTGTCCAGAACGTCAAATGAGTTGACAGAAATAATGAACTTAGAAGGAAGAATAGTTTCAGAAATGTCCTTAGTTTTGTCTTCTAGCTTAATGGCTAGAAGCTCCCGGTTGCCGACATCATAGTTTTGCTCTGCAGAAGAAACTTGTTTGGAGAAAAACCCACATGGATGTATTTTGTCTTGAGGTGTTTGTCTCTGAGAGAGGATAGCGCCAGCCCCAACATTAGAAGCATCTACTTCCAGAGAAAAGGGAATTGTAGGGTCAGGATGGCATAAGATGGGGCAGAAATTAAAGCTTTCTTGAGTGAGTCGAAGGCTTGAAGTGCCTCAGGAGGCCAGGATGACGTATTCACACCCTTCTTAGTCAGAGCAGTAATAGGAGCAACAGTAGAAGAAAAATTACGAATTAATTTATGGTAATAGTTGGCAAACCCTAAGAAACGCTAAATTGCCTTGAGAGAGGTAGGTTGTAGCCACTCTAATACCGCCTTGAATTTGTCAGGGTCCATGGAAAAACCCAGAGTCTGAGATAATATAACCCAGGAATGATGTAGACGTTTGATGAAACAGACACTTCTCCATCTTAGCGTAGAGATGATCCTCACAAAGGCGAGACAGGACCAGCGTGGTATGATGGATATGCTCATAGAGGGATTTAGAAAAGATGAGAATACCATCCAGATAGACAATGACAAAAATGTTGAGAACGTCTCGAAAAATTTTGTTCACGAATTCTCGGAAAACAGCTGAAGCATTACATAATCCAAAAGGCATAACTAAATATTCGTAGTGGCCATCGCGTGTTGAAGGCTGTCTTCCATTCATCCCCATGACGTATGCGTATCAGATTGTAGGCCCCTCTAAGATCAAGTTTTTTAAAAATCGCAGAACCTTGTAAAGGATCAAAAAGCTCTGAAATAAGTGGAAAAGGGTATCGGTTCTTCAGGGTGATCTTGTTAAGCCCTCTGTAATCTATACAGGGGCGAAGAGAACCGTCCTTTTTTTTTTACAAAAAAGAAACCATCCCCAGCTGGGAAAGAAGTATTTCTAATGAACCCTTTCTTTAGGTTCTCTTGGATGTACTCAGACATTGCTTTAGTTTCAGGAAGAGATAGAGGGTAAGACCTAGATTTGGGAAGAAAAGCTCTGGGCAACAGATCAATGGGGCAATCACAGGGACAATGAGGGGGAAGAACCTCAGAGCAGACTTTGTCAAAAATGTCTAGAACCTCAGCATAAATCTCAGGAAGGACAGGTTTGTCAGTTTTGGGAACCTCTAAGCCACAAATGTGTTTGTAACACCTGTATGCCCGTAGACCTGGCCAGTCCCCAGTATTGAGGTGGGTAGGGTTATAACACTCATCCACAGCAGTGAGGGCATGCCCGGAGTGTGGTAGTGCGTTGCCAGGCCTGTAGAAAGAAGGTTAAGGTATACTTGCAATGCCTTGGGATTCAGAGTTCGGATAGTGATGTCCGTGTGCCAGAGCTTAGGGCAATAGAGAGCAGGATAGTGATGTCCGTAAGACAGAGTCCAGGGATAACAGAAGTTAGCGAAGTCGTATCCGTATGCAGGGTTCAAGGGCAGGAGAGAACAGGGTAATCCAGTACAAAGCAGAGTTCAAGCCAGGGAGATCCAGAGGTAAGCAGGAGCAGGAACAAATGCTGAAAGACACAGGAGAGCCAAGAATAGGACTGCACACACAGGGGTAACAAGAAGCTATGCAGATCAATGAGCTAGAGGACAGACAGGGGTTATAAAGGATGGAACACCAATGGGAGAGATAGGAGGAGTAGAGGGTGAAGTGAGAGGCAGCAGGGATAGATGAGAAGAAGAGAGGGTGGAGACCGGTAAATCAGAGAGGGAGATAGCTTGTACAGCATGGGGGGCGGAGCCAGAGGTCTGGGGAAATTTACAAGAGGAGCGTGTGTGCGCTCCCTCTGTAAGTTTGGGGTGCGTGCTCACAGGCTGCGTCAGAAAGCGAGCGGAGCGCCACGCTGCGGCGGCACCCACCAAGGGAGGAGAGAAAACCGGAGGAGTGGCTGTAGAAGGTAATGGGACCGGAGGGAAGACAGAGGGAGGCCGCGAGCAGAGAGTACCGTGGAGGGGCTCGGGTGTTTGGGAATATGCGCGCGCCCTGCGGGGAACACGTGCAGATGCCGGGAGCGCGTCAGGGCATGCCGCAGAGAGATGGATGTGGGAGGAGGAAGGGAGAACCGAACGAGGAGGCAAGGGAGGAAGATCAGAGGCAGGGGAAAGCATGGTGCCAGGGACACATGGAGAGGAAGGAATCCCCTGAACCGTCACAGTATCCCCCCTTTGAGGATCGATCTCCGGGCGATCTTACCATGGTTTCTTGGGGAATTTCCGATGGAATTGCCAGTGGAGTTTGGGAGCGTGGATGTGACGTGACGGAATCCATGAATGCTCTTCTGGGCCATACCCCTTCCAATGGATGAGGAATTGTAGGTTATTTCTGGACCAACGGGAGTAAATTATGGAGTGAACTTCGTATTCTTGCTGCCCGTGGATGGTCACCGGGTTGGGTTTTCGGGAACGTTCCGGGAAGTGAGAGCTCTGGATAAATAGTTTGAGTAAGGATACATGGAACACAGAAGAAATCCTCAAGTTAGGAGGAAGTGCCAAACGGTATGCGACCGGATTGATCCTCTCTAATATCTTGAAGGGGCCCAAAAATCTCGGGGACAACTTTGGAGACGGGGTCTTGAGCCTTATATTTTTTGAGGACAACCACACTCTGTCTCCGGGTTTGAACAAAGGGCCCGGTTGACGACGTCGATCTGCTTTTGTTTTTTGTCTTTAGACTGCAGTTTGTAGGGTTTTAAGGATCTTCCTCCAAGAATTCTGAAGGGTTGAAACATGAGAATCCGTTTCGGGAACACCAGAAGGGAGGGAGGAGAGGGGAAGACTGCTAGGGTGGAATCCAAAATTAATGAAGAAAGGGGACTCTTGCGTAGATTCATTTTTATGAGAGTTGATAGCAAATTCAGCCCACGGTAGCAGATTCACCAAGTTGTCTTGAGATCCGGAGACGAAACATCTGAGATACTGCTCTAAGGTTTGATTCATTCTTTCAGTCTGACCATTGGTCTGAGGGTGATATCCAGAAGAAAAAAGAGAAATCCCAAGTCTCTGGGAAAAGGCACGCCAGAACTTAGAGAGGAATTGAGAACCTCTGTCAGAAACAATCGAAATAGGAACACCGTGCAATCTGAAAATTTCCTTAGAAAAAATATCGGCCATAGTAGCAGAATTAGGAAGACCCTTGAGGGGAATAAAGTGTGAGTGTTTAGAAAATCTGTCTACAACAACAAGAATGGTATTCATTCCTTTAGAATTGGGAAGTTCGACAATGAAGTCCATAGAGATGTGTTTCCAAGGTTGCTCCGGAATGAGAAGAGGCATGAAAAGGCCCGAAGGTTTGTGATGGGCAGATTTACTCTGGGCACATACAAGCACTGGTGAAATCAAAAATGTCCTTGTTCATCTTAGGCCACCAAAAGGTCCGTTTAATAAGATCCGCTGTCCTCTTGAAGCCTGGATGACCGGCCGATCTAGATGAATGTACCCAAAGTAAGATTTTGTGGCGAAATCGTGGAGCTGCGTATAAGCGTCCCTCTGGTACCCTGAATCTCCTGGGAATGTGAACCTGGGCTTTGTTGATTTCATCCAACACATCAAAATTATTGGCAGAGATTATGCACTTGGTGGGAAGAATAGGTTCCGTGGACTCATTGGATTCGTTATCCGTGGCGAACTGACGAGAGAGAGTATCTGCTTTGATATTTTTGGTACCCAGAATATAAGAAATGGTATAGTTGAAACGGGAAAAAAAAGAGATCAACGGGCCTGACGAGATCCTAATCGTCGAGCCCCCTCGATATACAGTAAATTTTTGTATTTGGTGAGGATGGCAATAGGCTCCTTGGTGCCTTCGAGAAGATGCCTCCACTCCTGAAGAGCTAATTTAATGGCCAATAGCTCACGATTACCAACATTATAATTTCTCTCGGCAGACGAGAATTTCCGAGAAAAAAAACCACAGGGATGGAGTTTTTCTTGGGGAGAGAATCTCTGAGAGAGTACTGCACCGGCTCCCACATCCGAGGCGTCAACTTCTAACGTGAAGGGAAGTGAGGTATCAGGATGCCGAAGGATGGGTGCAGAGGCGAAGGCTTTTTTGAGAAACTCGAAGGCGTCAATGGCTTCGGGAGGCCAAGACGTGGGGTCGGCACCTTTTTTGGTCAAGGCGGTGATGGGGAGAGCAATGGAAGAAAAATTACGGATGAATTTCCTGTAATAATTGGCAAAGCCGAGAAAACGCTGCACGGCCTTGAGAGAATTTGGCAGCGGCCAGTCGAGAACAGACTTCAATTTCTCTGGGTCTATAGAAAAACCTTGGTTAGAGATAATATAGCCTAAGAAGGCAGTAGACATCTGGTGGAACAAACACTTCTCCATCTTGGCATATAGGCGATTAGCACGGAGCCTAGAAAGCACCAATTTGGTATGGTGAATGTGTTCATCTAAGTTTTTAGAAAAAATGAGAATGTCATCCCAGTATACGATAACAAATGTTCCCAATACATCCCGTAAGATGTCGTTCATGAACTCTTGGAAAACGGCAGGAGCATTGCATAACCCAAATGCCATCACTAGATACTCATAATGTCCAGATCGCGTATTAAATGCGGTTTTCCATTCGTCCCCTTCCTTTATACGAATGAGGTTATAGGCCCCTCTTAAATCGAGCTTGGAGAAGATAGAGGCTCCTTGGAGGCGGTCGAAAAGTTCAGAGATTAGGGGAGGGGATAACGATTTTTCACCGTGATTTTGTTGAGTCCGTGATAGTCGATACAGGGTCTTAGCGATCCATCCTTCTTCTTCACGAAGAAGAAGTTTGCCCCAGCGGGGGAGGTAGAATTGCGGATGAATCCTTTCTCCAAATTTTCTTGGATGTAAGACATCATAGCCTCAGTTTCTGGAATGGATAAGGGGTATGATTTCGACTTCGGGAGAATGGTTCCTGGAATTAAATCAAAAGGACAATCGTAGGGACGATGGGGAGGCAATACTTCAGCCTGTACTTTGTTAAACACATCCAGGAACTCATGATACATGGTCGGAAGAATCGACAGATTGGAAGGAACGGACTCCAAACCGTCGAGCACAGCAGCAGGAGGAGAAGTAGAGACTGGCTCATCTGAGGAAGGCTACTGGATAGGTAAGGCGCCGGTCCAATCAATTCGCGGATTGTGGAGTTGCAGCCAAGGCAATCCTAAAATAATCTGAACGGTAGGAGAATGGAAGATATCAAAAACTATTACCTCCTTATGACCGTTGGCCAAGGTCAAAGTGACAGGAATGGACTCCCAGATGATGAAGGCTGGCTGAAGCGGGTGACCATCAATAGCCTCGAGGCCAATGGGTGCTTTTCTCTTGACCAGAGGGATTTGGTTCTCAGAGGCGAAGGTATGATCCAAGAAGTTACCGCCAGATCCAGAGTCAATGAAAGCTTTTACTTCTAATAGGAGGTCAGGGCCCACTAGCATAACAGGAAGCATGAATTTCTTTGGGAGATTCTTAGGGAGAGAGGGGCAAGAAGAGATAGTACCCAGTAGAAGCCCCTCTACCTTTACTGGTTATTCCCTTTTCCCGGCTTCAGGGAACAGTTCTGGAGACGATGTTCTGAAGAACCACAGTAGAAACAGAGTCAATTCTGATGACGTCGCATTCTCTCCGCAGCCCAAGGTTGTTTGTCTACCGATTTGCATCGGCTCTGGGACGTCCAATGCAAGGAAGGGCGAAGAGGGCGACCTGTGAGAGACAACCGGGGAAGAAAGAGAACGGGAACAGTGTCGCTCATGACGTCGTTCCTGGGTGCGTTGGTCCATTCGTATTCTGTGAGTAATCAGTTTGTCCAGGGACAAAGGCCGGGCGTGAGTTGTGAGATCATCCTTCAAGGTGTCAGAGAGACCGTGCCAGTATGCGGCGGCAAGTGCCTCATCATTCCATTGAGTCTCCGCAGCGAGGGTACGGAATTCGATCGCGTACTTGGCAGCAGATCTTCGAGCCTGTGAGATATGAAAGAGAGAAAAAGCGGCCATCTCCCAGCGTGCGGGAGTGTTAAACACTTGCTGGAATTCACGCCTAAACTTAGGGTAATCTTGGGTTAATTCAGTTTTATGTTCCCAGAAGGGAGAAGCCCAAGCGAGAGGGTCGCCGGTGACTAACGCGTAAATGTAAGCCACCTTAGAACGGCCGGTAGGAAACCGAGAGAGAGACATTTTGAATTGCACCTCGCATTGGTTTTGTAATCCGCGACAAGCGAGAGGTTCCCCATCATACCGGTTGGGAAGTGGAATACGTTGTACAGCATTACCATATGTCATAGAGACAGTGGGTGACGGAGCCACTGGAGTTTGCTGGAGACAGATTAGCAAGTTGCTGCGAAACAGTGGTCAGCTGGTTGCTCACAAATTGTAAATGTTCCAAGGAAATACCTTGACCCACCTCAGGGTGGTCTGCATTTATTGGGCTCTGCATAATGTAACGCCTGCAGACCTGGCCAGTCCCCAGTACTGAGGTGCGTAGGGTTATAACACGCACCCACAGCAGTGAGGGCGTGCCCGGAGTGTGGTAGTGCGTTGCCGGGCCTGAAGAAAGAAGGTTAAGGTATACTTGCAACGCCTTCGGATTCAGAGTTCGGATAGTGATGTCCGTGTGCCAGAGTCTAGGGCAATAGAGAGCAGGATAGTGATGTCCGTAAGCCAGAGTCCAGGGATAACTAAAGGTAGCGAAGTCGTATCCGTATGCAGGATTCAAGGGTAGGAGAGAGCAGGGTAATCCAGTACCAGCAGAGTTCAAGCCAGGGAGATCCGGAGGTAAGCAGGAGCAGGAACAAACGCTGAAAGACACAGGAGAGCCAAGCATAGGACTGCACACACAGGGGTAACAAGAAGCTATGCAGAGCAATGCGCTAGAGGACAGACAGGGGTTATAAAGGAGGGAACACCAATGGGAGAGAGAGGAGGAGTAGAGGGTGAAGTGAGAGGCAGCAGGGATAGGTGAGAAGGAGAGAGGGAGGAGACTGGTAAATCAGAGAGGGAGATAGCTTGCACAGCATGGGGGGCGGAGCCAGAGGTCTGGGGAAGTTTACAAGAGGAGCGTGTGTGTGCGGCCTCTGTAAGGTTGGGGTGCGTGTGCACAGGCTGCGTCAGAAAGTGCGCGGAGCGCCGCGCCACGGGGGCACCCGCCGAAGGGAGGAGAGAGAACCGGAGGAGTGACTGTAGAAGGTAATGTGACCGGAGGGAAGACAGAGGGAGGTCGCAAGCACGGAGTACCATGGAGGGGCTCGGGTGTTTGGGAATATGCGCGCGCCCTGCAGGGAACGCGCGCAGACGCCGGGAGCGCATAAGGGCATGCCCCAGAGGGACGGATGCGGGAGGAGGAAGGGAGAACCGAACGAGGAGGCAAGGGAGGAAGATCAGTGGCAGGGGAAAGCACGGTGCCGGGGACACATGGAGAGGAAGGAATCCCCTGAACCGTCACAGTGTTGTATGAGAGGGACATCAGAATTGGTACAAGGAAGACCCCATTTTATAGGGTTTTTGTCAGTCCAATCTAGGTGTGGATTATGTCGTTGGAGCCAGGGGAGACCCAAGATTACCTCCACGGAAGGTGAGTGGATCACGTCCAAAGATCTCCTCCTTGTGGCCATCTTTAGTGCAATGGGAAACTACACAGGTTTGCGAGGAGATGAAAAGGCGAAGCGCTAGCAGAGCGTGAAAAGTGCAGAGGAGGAGGCTGTGCTGCAGCCTGCTGTTTTACAAGTGTGTGTCTACAGTACATCAATAAAGCTACTTTTGTTCAAATCTCGGAACTGACGTCATATTGGCTGTTTGCTGTTGCACCGGATCTTATCTCTCCATTTCTACTTGCGAGGAGATGAAGGCTGGCTGGAGAGGATGTCCATCTATGGCCTCCAACCTGACGGCACAGATTTTTGCAAGAGGGGAATGTTGTTCCTTACTGCGAAGTCCTGATCCACAAAATTTCCTCCAGACCCAGAGTTAATGAAGGATGAAG
Source organism: Ascaphus truei (assembly GCF_040206685.1). Taxonomy (NCBI): domain Eukaryota; kingdom Metazoa; phylum Chordata; class Amphibia; order Anura; family Ascaphidae; genus Ascaphus; species Ascaphus truei. Next base: position 44,503,151 of record NC_134488.1, on the reverse strand, counting down.
CGGAGGTTTGGAAGCCAGGGCCCTCAAGAGAAATAGGGAGTATGATCCGAGTTAGCAGGATTTCCTGGATAGAAGGGGAAAGTGAGATAGTACCCAAGGTGATCCACTTATATCTCGTTTGAGCGTTAGCATTACCCGGCTTGAGTGGACAACGGGCTAGCTGATGACCGCAATAGTGACAAAGGCCGCTGTCCCACCAGCATTGTTTCTCAGTGGGAGATAATTGGTGGCCTCCCAGCTACATAGGTTCAGGATCGTCAGTTAGAGAAGAATCTAAAGGAACAATGGATAGAAGGTCTGGCCGGAAGAGGCCGGGAATTAGAGCGTCTTTCAGTCTGACCATTGGTCTGAGGGTGATATCCAGAAGAAAAAAGAGAAATCCCAAGTCTCTGGGAAAAGGCACGCCAGAACTTAGAGAGGAATTGAGAACCTCTGTCAGAAACAATCGAAATAGGAACACCGTGCAATCTGAAAATTTCCTTAGAAAAAATATCGGCCATAGTAGCAGAATTAGGAAGACCCTTGAGGGGAATAAAGTGTGAGTGTTTAGAAAATCTGTCTACAACAACAAGAATGGTATTCATTCCTTTAGAATTGGGAAGTTCGACAATGAAGTCCATAGAGATGTGTTTCCAAGGTTGCTCCGGAATGAGAAGAGGCATGAAAAGGCCCGAAGGTTTGTGATGGGCAGATTTACTCTGGGCACATACAAGCACTGGTGAAATCAAAAATGTCCTTGTTCATCTTAGGCCACCAAAAGGTCCGTTTAATAAGATCCGCTGTCCTCTTGAAGCCTGGATGACCGGCCGATCTAGATGAATGTACCCAAAGTAAGATTTTGTGGCGAAATCGTGGAGCTGCGTATAAGCGTCCCTCTGGTACCCTGAATCTCCTGGGAATGTGAACCTGGGCTTTGTTGATTTCATCCAACACATCAAAATTATTGGCAGAGATTATGCACTTGGTGGGAAGAATAGGTTCCGTGGACTCATTGGATTCGTTATCCGTGGCGAACTGACGAGAGAGAGTATCTGCTTTGATATTTTTGGTACCCAGAATATAAGAAATGGTATAGTTGAAACGGGAAAAAAAAGAGATCAACGGGCCTGACGAGATCCTAATCGTCGAGCCCCCTCGATATACAGTAAATTTTTGTATTTGGTGAGGATGGCAATAGGCTCCTTGGTGCCTTCGAGAAGATGCCTCCACTCCTGAAGAGCTAATTTAATGGCCAATAGCTCACGATTACCAACATTATAATTTCTCTCGGCAGACGAGAATTTCCGAGAAAAAAAACCACAGGGATGGAGTTTTTCTTGGGGAGAGAATCTCTGAGAGAGTACTGCACCGGCTCCCACATCCGAGGCGTCAACTTCTAACGTGAAGGGAAGTGAGGTATCAGGATGCCGAAGGATGGGTGCAGAGGCGAAGGCTTTTTTGAGAAACTCGAAGGCGTCAATGGCTTCGGGAGGCCAAGACGTGGGGTCGGCACCTTTTTTGGTCAAGGCGGTGATGGGGAGAGCAATGGAAGAAAAATTACGGATGAATTTCCTGTAATAATTGGCAAAGCCGAGAAAACGCTGCACGGCCTTGAGAGAATTTGGCAGCGGCCAGTCGAGAACAGACTTCAATTTCTCTGGGTCTATAGAAAAACCTTGGTTAGAGATAATATAGCCTAAGAAGGCAGTAGACGTCTGGTGGAACAAACACTTCTCCATCTTGGCATATAGGCGATTAGCACGGAGCCTAGAAAGCACCAATTTGGTATGGTGAATGTGTTCATCTAAGTTTTTAGAAAAAATGAGAATGTCATCCCAGTATACGATAACAAATGTTCCCAATACATCCCGTAAGATGTCGTTCATGAACTCTTGGAAAACGGCAGGAGCATTGCATAACCCAAATGCCATCACTAGATACTCATAATGTCCAGATCGCGTATTAAATGCGGTTTTCCATTCGTCCCCTTCCTTTATACGAATGAGGTTATAGGCCCCTCTTAAATCGAGCTTGGAGAAGATAGAGGCTCCTTGGAGGCGGTCGAAAAGTTCAGAGATTAGGGGAGGGGATAACGATTTTTCACCGTGATTTTGTTGAGTCCGTGATAGTCGATACAGGGTCTTAGCGATCCATCCTTCTTCTTCACGAAGAAGAAGTTTGCCCCAGCGGGGGAGGTAGAATTGCGGATGAATCCTTTCTCCAAATTTTCTTGGATGTAAGACATCATAGCCTCAGTTTCTGGAATGGATAAGGGGTATGATTTCGACTTCGGGAGAATGGTTCCTGGAATTAAATCAAAAGGACAATCGTAGGGACGATGGGGAGGCAATACTTCAGCCTGTACTTTGTTAAACACATCCAGGAACTCATGATACATGGTCGGAAGAATCGACAGATTGGAAGGAACGGACTCCAAACCGTCGAGCACAGCAGCAGGAGGAGAAGTAGAGACTGGCTCATCTGAGGAAGGCTACTGGATAGGTAAGGCGCCGGTCCAATCAATTCGCGGATTGTGGAGTTGCAGCCAAGGCAATCCTAAAATAACCTGAACGGTAGGAGAATGGAAGATATCAAAAACTATTACCTCCTTATGACCGTTGGCCAAGGTCAAAGTGACAGGAATGGACTCCCAGATGATGAAGGCTGGCTGAAGCGGGTGACCATCAATAGCCTCGAGGCCAATGGGTGCTTTTCTCTTGACCAGAGGGATTTGGTTCTCAGAGGCGAAGGTATGATCCAAGAAGTTACCGCCAGATCCAGAGTCAATGAAAGCTTTTACTTCTAATAGGAGGTCAGGGCCCACTAGCATAACAGGAAGCATGAATTTCTTTGGGAGATTCTTAGGGAGAGAGGGGCAAGAAGAGATAGTACCCAGTAGAAGCCCCTCTACCTTTACTGGTTATTCCCTTTTCCCGGCTTCAGGGAACAGTTCTGGAGACGATGTTCTGAAGAACCACAGTAGAAACAGAGTCAATTCTGATGACGTCGCATTCTCTCCGCAGCCCAAGGTTGTTTGTCTACCGATTTGCATCGGCTCTGGGACGTCCAATGCAAGGAAGGGCGAAGAGGGCGACCTGTGAGAGACAACCGGGGAAGAAAGAGAACGGGAACAGTGTCGCTCATGACGTCGTTCCTGGGTGCGTTGGTCCATTCGTATTCTGTGAGTAATCAGTTTGTCCAGGGACAAAGGCCGGGCGTGAGTTGTGAGATCATCCTTCAAGGTGTCAGAGAGACCGTGCCATTATGCGGCGGCAAGTGCCTCATCATTCCATTGAGTCTCCGCAGCGAGGGTACGGAATTCGATCGCGTACTTGGCAGCAGATCTTCGAGCCTGTGAGATATGAAAGAGAGAAAAAGCGGCCATCTCCCGGCGTGCGGGAGTGTTAAACACTTGCTGGAATTCACGCCTAAACTTAGGGTAATCTTGGGTTAATTCAGTTTTATGTTCCCAGAAGGGAGAAGCCCAAGCGAGAGCGTCGCCGGTGACTAACGCGTAAATGTAAGCCACCTTAGAACGGCCGGTAGGAAACCGAGAGAGAGACATTTTGAATTGCACCTCGCATTGGTTTTGTAATCCGCGACAAGCGAGAGGTTCCCCATCATACCGGTTGGGAAGTGGAATACGTTGTACAGCATTACCATATGTCATAGAGACAGTGGGTGACGGAGCCACTGGAGTTTGCTGGAGACAGATTAGCAAGTTGCTGCGAAACAGTGGTCAGCTGGTTGCTCACAAATTGTAAATGTTCCAAGGAAATACCTTGACCCACCTCAGGGTGGTCTGCATTTATTGGGCTCTGCATAATGTAACGCCTGCAGACCTGGCCAGTCCCCAGTACTGAGGTGCGTAGGGTTATAACACGCACCCACAGCAGTGAGGGCGTGCCCGGAGTGTGGTAGTGCGTTGCCGGGCCTGAAGAAAGAAGGTTAAGGTATACTTGCAACGCCTTCGGATTCAGAGTTCGGATAGTGATGTCCGTGTGCCAGAGTCTAGGGCAATAGAGAGCAGGATAGTGATGTCCGTAAGCCAGAGTCCAGGGATAACTAAAGGTAGCGAAGTCGTATCCGTATGCAGGATTCAAGGGCAGGAGAGAGCAGGGTAATCCAGTACCAAGCAGAGTTCAAGCCAGGGAGATCCGGAGGTAAGCAGGAGCAGGAACAAACGCTGAAAGACACAGGAGAGCCAAGCATAGGACTGCACACACAGGGGTAACAAGAAGCTATGCAGAGCAATGAGCTAGAGGACAGACAGGGGTTATAAAGGAGGGAACACCAATGGGAGAGAGAGGAGGAGTAGAGGGTGAAGTGAGAGGCAGCAGGGATAGGTGAGAAGGAGAGAGGGAGGAGACTGGTAAATCAGAGAGGGAGATAGCTTGCACAGCATGGGGGGCGGAGCCAGAGGTCTGGGGAAGTTTACAAGAGGAGCGTGTGTGTGCGGCCTCTGTAAGGTTGGGGTGCGTGTGCACAGGCTGCGTCAGAAAGTGCGCGGAGCGCCGCGCCACGGGGGCACCCGCCGAAGGGAGGAGAGAGAACCGGAGGAGTGACTGTAGAAGGTAATGTGACCGGAGGGAAGACAGAGGGAGGTCGCAAGCACGGAGTACCATGGAGGGGCTCGGGTGTTTGGGAATATGCGCGCGCCCTGCAGGGAACGCGCGCAGACGCCGGGAGCGCATAAGGGCATGCCCCAGAGGGACGGATGCGGGAGGAGGAAGGGACAACCGAACGAGGAGGCAAGGGAGGAAGATCAGTGGCAGGGGAAAGCACGGTGCCGGGGACACATGGAGAGGAAGGAATCCCCTGAACCGTCACAGTGTTGTATGAGAGGGACATCAGAATTGGTACAAGGAAGACCCCATTTTATAGGGTTTTTGTCAGTCCAATCTAGGTGTGGATTATGTCGTTGGAGCCAGGGGAGACCCAAGATTACCTCCACGGAAGGTGAGTGGATCACGTCCAAAGATCTCCTCCTTGTGGCCATCTTTAGTGCAATGGGAAACTACACAGGTTTGCGAGGAGATGAAAAGGCGAAGCGCTAGCAGAGCGTGAAAAGTGCAGAGGAGGAGGCTGTGCTGCAGCCTGCTGTTTTACAAGTGTGTGTCTACAGTACATCAATAAAGCTACTTTTGTTCAAATCTCGGAACTGACGTCATATTGGCTGTTTGCTGTTGCACCGGATCTTATCTCTCCATTTCTACTTGCGAGGAGATGAAGGCTGGCTGGAGAGGATGTCCATCTATGGCCTCCAACCTGACGGCACAGATTTTTGCAAGAGGGGAATGTTGTTCCTTACTGCGAAGTCCTGATCCACAAAATTTCCTCCAGACCCAGAGTTAATGAAGGATGAAGCGGAGGTTTGGAAGCCAGGGCCCTCAAGAGAAATAGGGAGTATGATCCGAGTTAGCAGGATTTCCTGGATAGAAGGGGAAAGTGAGATAGTACCCAAGGTGATCCACTTATATCTCGTTTGAGCGTTAGCATTACCCGGCTTGAGTGGACAACGGGCTAGCTGATGACCGCAATAGTGACAAAGGCCGCTGTCCCACCAGCGTTGTTTCTCAGTGGGAGATAATTGGTGGCCTCCCAGCTACATAGGTTCAGGATCGTCAGTTAGAGAAGAATCTAAAGGAACAATGGATAGAAGGTCTGGCCGGAAGAGGCCGGGAATTAGAGCGTTCAACCTTTTTCTTCTGGAGACGCTGGTCAACACGGATACATACCGCAATGAGATCCTCCAATTTGGTAGGTCTTTTTTGGGTGGCCAATTGATCCTTGAGGGGTTCGGCTAGACCCTGCTAGAAGGCTGCAGACAAAACCTCAATATTTCAGTTTGTCTCTGCTGCGATAGTCCTGAACTCAGGGGCGTATTTAGCGACTGGCCAGAGACCTTGAGAAATATGGAAAAGAGAGGATGCCACAGTGATCTTGCGTCACGGGGTATCAAAAACCTGCTTAAATTCTTTTATAAAGTGGGATTAGTCCTGAGTGATCTCTGGTCTTTGTTCCCAAACGAGGGATGCCCAGGTCAAGGCGTCACTGGTCAGCAGGGCGATAATATAGGCCACTTTAGACCTTGCACAGGGAAAATGAGAATTGGTTAACTCAAATTGAATTTCAATGTTGAAAAAGCATAACTGGCGCACAGCCAAAGGATTGGGTCACCAAGCAATAACTGAAGAATGATCCTTAATTTAATCCATAGAACAAGCGGAGGTTAGCACCCTCCTACGCGTTTCGTGTACGGAAGTACACTTTATCAAGTGTACTTCCGCACACGAAACAACTCCTTGATAAAGTGTACTTCCGTACACGAAACGCTTTGGAGGGTACTAATCTCCGCTTGTTCTATTGATTAAATTAAGGATCATTCTTCAGTTATTTTTTGGTGACCCAATCCTTTGGCTGCGCGCCAGTTCTCCTTTTTCAACATTGAAATTCAATTTGAGTTAACCACTTCTCATTTTTAATTTTTGTTAGCAGTTTATTTTAGTAAGATATTTTTTAGTTTAGCTAACAAGTTTATCTTTTTTATAGAGCTCTATACTCTTGATAATCACATTGCCAATGTTGCTAGAACAATTTGTTTACATTCTGAGCAAAGAGCCGATTGGCTGATTAATTATCTATTTGAACCTATACTATTGGCAGTAACCCTTTGAGAAAGTCACCCGTGTGCGCCGAAACACGTCAGGGAGCATCATCACGCATCCTGCACTGACATTACGTCATTACGCATACGCATAATCAGGCCAGATCGCGGAATAGAATTGCGGCTTACTACTGCAGGAGACTGTATTGAAACTCAAAAGGGACCATCTGTGAACATCCAAAGGTGCCTCAAGGTTTCTCAGCAGACCGCTGTTCCCCTAAACCACGGAGTGAGATCTGGACTTTGGATTTTGGACGAGGAGTCACCTGTTTGGCGGTGATAATTTTTCACAAATGCCATATTTTTTATTGACCTTTGTGAGTGATATTCTTCCCCCTTCCCCCCTTTCCCATCATTAAATGTATTTTTTTTAGGCTATGGGGGTGCGCTCTCTCTTCTCTTTCTCCTCTAGGTCATAATCGGATGTGGTTAATCCTTTTGAGAGCTGCTTGAGACCCCCTCAACAGAATTAATTGTCTATAACTTGATGGACTTTCTATAAGGTCCTGAAAGCCTCCACACTGGCAATGATTAAGCACTACTTGCGAAACGTGCACGTCTAGTGTACTCAAGCAACACTTCAATAACGACTATCTACCTGGGGACTATCATATCCCTTAGGTAATTAAGCGTAGTGATACAGAGTTTAATCCTATTTTAATCCCCATTGTTTTACTATGTTTTACTATTCTAATAAAGTTTAGTTTTAAATTTACACCATCATCTAAACACAGTGTATGAGTGCTCTACTGGGGTTCTTTCCTACATTGTTTATCGGACTTTCTATAAGGACTGGTTCTTATAATTTCATGTATTTATCACTGTTTGTATATAGAATACTAGCACTGTGTGTAATTAATAATATTTTATCAATTAATTTTCACTATTTTTACTACATTCACTTCACCGTCACCATTCTAAATTAATTTGGTTAATACCATTTATCACATTGTCGCTACTTTATATGTTTCTTTATATATTCTTTATATATATATATAAATATATATATATATATATATATATATATAATGTATACAACAAAAAACAAAGATACCCAATGCTACATCCAATGGGATAAAATACATACAGATGAGATCTCCGGTTCTGGCATGTCGTCCTTGTAGCTCCGGCTTGGGAACCCCCCTCCCCCCCCCCACCACCCACGCTGCACACACAAGAGGCACACACATGATTTGCCTGGCTTTTTGAAAGCAATTGTTGGTGTCAGCGCACAATGGGTAGTCACAAATTCCCCAGTGGGGAGCCAGCTGACAGCGCATGGAGTGTCCCTAGAGGCTCAACCCGAAACAGAGACTTCATCTGTAGTTAAATACTTTAATGTTAGTATTCTCATGAAAAAGGGTAATTTAGTTAAACCCTTTGGCCAGAGCGTTATAAGCAAGCAGTCACGTCACGGCATGAACAGTATGCAGGTCCTAACACCACCTGTGAAAATTCTAATTGACCTCTGCAGTGGAGGAAATGGCCTTAATAGACTTGTCCTGCAACCATGTAGTGTATTCAGGTAGTGACAGAATATTAAGTAATCTTCACAAAATGTAGTGATGCTAAATATTGAGATATTGCAGTAAAATCTGATAACATATCACATGTCATTATTGTAAAACACAGCAACATATTTGCACTTGGGACCCAGTAAAGTAGGACTCTGGCTCTCGTTCTCCAGCAGAACCCGTATTTCAGGGTCAGGGTGGGACTAACATCACCTTTGATTATCTATGACATGTTACAGAGCCATCATTTTTTTAAGTAACGCAAGTCACTGCTAATTTAACCTGATGTTAAGCCTACGTGAAGGAGTTAAATCACGGCCATTGTATTTGCGTATAATTACCTTTGTGATATGCGTTAAACTCAGGGGAAATAACGTCCGTTAGTAATGTTGGTACCCTAACTATATTTGCCCTGATATAACAGAGCTTACTGCACCTGGGCCAGTACACTTTAGAACAGGGGAGCACAATCTTTTTCCCCTGTGCCCCCCTGCCGGCTGTCCTCCTCTCTGTGCACCCCACCTCCTCCTTACTTTGGTTCCCGGCATCTGGGCGCATGACGTCACGTTTCCATAGCAACGTGACATCACATGATCCCAAAGCATTATTTGATGCCGCGTTGCCATGGCGACGCGTCTCTAGATGCCGGCTGAACCACGGTAAGAAAGGTTTACAGAGTCCTTTGCCGCTTCCCCGGCACTTAATTTAAGTGCCTTCGGGAAGTGTGCGGGGCCTCTGTAAACCCCATGCACCCCGCAGTTAATCTCCCCCCCCCCCCAGATTGTGCACAACTGCTTTAGAATACAGATTCTCATGGCTGACCTTCAGGTTCCTACAAACACGCATTGTTCATATACTGCTCTCTCCACTTGCTAGGCTTGTGTATAATTGTTTTCCTTTTACTGCAGGTTGTGTGAGAGGAGACACTCTGATAGATCTCACCATTGGTACCTCAATTTCTCAGCTGCTGACAGCCAGTCATTACTTCAAAGAGATCATTATGTTAGAATCATCTGATGTCAGCATAAGAGAAATAGAAAAATGGTTAAAAAAGGAACCAGGAGCCATGGATCGCTCTCATGCAGCTATGTTTGTCTGTGAGCTTGAGGGGAAAAGGTGACGTATATAAATATATACTGTACATACAGTTGTGTGAAAAAGAAAGTACACCCTCTTTGAATTCGATGGTTTTACGTATCAGGACATAATTACAATCATCTGTTCCTTAGCAGGCCTTACAATTAGGTAAATACAACCTCAGATGAACAACAACACATGACATATTACACCATGTCATGATTTATTTAACAAAATAAAGCCAAAATGGAGAAGCTATGTGTGAAAAACTAAGTACACCCTTACTGCTTCCATAGGAATTAAGAGGCTAAGTAGCAGACAGGTGCTGCTAATCAAATGCCCTTTATTTTATTGATCATCAGCAAGTGTGACCACCTCTATAAAAGCCGAAGTTTTAGCAGTTTGCTGGTCTGGAGCATTCAGGTGTGTGTTAACACAATGCTAAGGAGGAAAGACATCAGTAAAGATCTTACAGTAGCAATTGTTGCTGCCCATCAATCTGGGAAGGATTTAAGGCCATTTCCAAACAATTTAAAGTCTATCATTCTACAGTGAGAAAGATTATTCAAAAGGGGAAAACATTCAAGACAGCTGCCAATCTTTCCAGGAGTGGACATCCCAGCAAATTCATCCTTAGGTCAGACCGTGCAATGCTCAGAGAAATTGAACTTGGACTTCGCATGTGACTAAGCCTCAGCTGGGCAGGCTTTCTTAGTTCCAAAAATGAAGCCGGCTGCTCTACTATTCAAAACAGAGCAACTTTGAAAAGCCCACCTTTGCATCATCGGCTCAAGTCATAGAATGTCTTGTTCTCTACCTCCCCGTCTCCTTACATACCCTCCACTAAGCTATCCTTAACATGGAAGTAGGAGTGGCGACCAGTCAGAGCATGACAAATTTCCCCAGCAGCCAATCGAAATAGGGGCTCGTCTGGCTGCTGACGTCAGAGGAGGGGGCGTGCCAAGCCGGCTCAAAAAGCCGGGTGAGTGGGAAATATGAATTGGCCAATGGGAAACGCGCCTATGAGCATAATCTTCCCCCAGCCAACCCACTGCCACCCGCTGGGCAGGCTCCACCAGGTCTGGCAGTCCAAAAGGTGTTCCAACGGGGTGCCATTTATTCTCTGGACCTGGCATATCGCCCTTCCCCGCTCACCAAATGTTTTTTTCACCTCTGGACGTCCTCTCTCCTTTGAACTCTGATGTCTATGCAGAAAACCCAGCGCCTATGTAGATGCCCAGGCTGACTGTATAGACATTAATACAGTTTGTATTAAATACTAAAACACTGTTTTAATAAACTTTTATATCTTGGGGGACATTATACCTGTGTTGGAAATGGGTCTGGGATACCTGGGTATGAAAACCAGGATTCTGGGGGACACTGTGTAGCCCCTGTGTTATTCACCTTGCATACCCACAAATCATGCCTGCACGTCGGAGAGAATTACGGGACTTTGTCCCCCAAACTTTGTTCCCCAAACTCCTACAGTACAAAAAAGAAATACATTTTGACCCAAAACATTGCACTTAAAACTCCACTTCCGAAGTTTCATGTTTATTGGGGACATGGAACATATAAAACTCCAAACAGGTCTCGTATTTCATATACATTACATTGTGCCTGGCTTATGGTGCTACGTAGAGTAGCTGCCAGGGACCCACGTTTTCAGGGGTAACCAGTTGGGCTTCACCTTTATAATGAAGACTGGCTACTCCCTACCATCACACTGAGGTCACAGGCACAGGGGAAAATAATGTGTTAAATGCATCATATTTTCTATAGAACCTATTCAGCATCAGAGACAGAACAGACACAGGTTCTCTGAACATGGAATACAAAGACATTTACTGTAGCTGTATGGTCTGTTTTAGCTTCCAAGTCTCTACACATAAAGTGCCTTCCACATTGTCTAAAGGAAAAAGATGGTGTATACGGCGCTAAAAATGAATGTGGATAGAGTGCAATACTATTATTATACAACAATGTGATCAACAATAAATGTCTAAATGAGGCAAGGCTGCCAGGAAAAACTAACCCAAACACAGTTAGTGGAAAACACAAGAAAAACAATACAGACCGGCGCCTTATAGTCCAAATGGATTGAATTGGAATAAGTCCAGAGATTGGTTGCAATGTCCAATGAATGGTGATCCAGTCGAATAGACAGCAGACTCCTCAGCAGCAACAATGATATATGATGCAGGGGAGACAAGAAGAAAGAATCATAGCGTAACAAGGTATGAACTAAACATATAACACATAGACATAGACAAACAAACACACACAACAACAATAAACAGATAGGCTGACTAATATACAGAGAATTTATTAAACACAATAAAATGCAGAGAACTGTTGAAGAGCAGGTCTAGAATCCGGTGTGTAAACCCGGAATCCTACTTACAAGAAGTCCACAGGATACAGGCAGGTATATATAGTGAAGGTGGTCCGGCGGCAGCTGTTGGTGGACGCGTGCCACTTGTGGAAGACTGCAGGACCTCTTACGATCGATGCCGGTTTGGGCGTCACTGCAGGCAGCTTCTCACGACGCCTTCCGTCCGCGCCCGGAATTACGTCACAGTAGGCGGGACAGCATTCCGGAACTCACTTCTGTTGTTGAATCTCCCTTGCTCTATGACTGTATATATATATACAATGCCTTCCACATTGTACAGTTTTCGTGCTTAAGTTGGCATCAGGTTGCAAAGAGACAATTTAAACATATGATAGTTATAAAAGTGGATGAGGGCTAGAGACGTAATTCTGCAATGTATATGTTTTACAAAATTATCTGAAGAAATAATTCATTGTTTTTCAGTGAGGGATGGGAGGAGAAAAAAGTAAGAAGAGCAGTCACACGTGTTGTAAAATGTGATTTCACCAAAGCCAACCCATTGGACCCTGTTGTGGTGCCACTAGCAGACGGGCTGATCAGTGTTTGGTACTTGGACGTTATTAGCAAAGATCATGTCAGTTATCTCAGTAACCTGAAAAAAATGTCATCATTTATGAAGGTGGGAGGGCATCTGATCCTGTTTGTGTTTTTCAACATTTCATATTACATGATTGGCCAACACAAGTTTTCCGCACTGACCTATGATGAGGAGTTTGCAAAGAAAGCTCTTAGAGACACAGGGTATATCATTAAGAGTTCTGGGAAATACAAAAGCAAATTAAATACTCACATGTTAGACTATGAACATATTGGTATTTTGTGGCTTGCAAGGAAAGGGAGGTTTAATAACCAATAATCTTACATCATAGTAGTCAGGAAGTGATACAGAGATCCCCCCCCCCCATGCTGCCAGACACACTGTTGAGAGTTATACAGAGAGGGTGAGAGAAGCTGGTGCAGGTACATTGGGTAAAGTGGGGAAAAGAGTTTAGTTCTCCCACGATTACTGTAGTTAGGGACTAAGCAGTATTAGTCAGTAACTCCTGAAAGGAGTTAGGTCTTTTGTTTCTGTTTTGGTGTTATGAGTTAACCCTGTACCTGCCTTATACCCTGTAAATAAACCCCTGCTTAGAGAAATACAGTGTTTCCTGCCTTTGATCTGGACAAAAGATCCGACGCTGGGACTGAGACGTCACAATATATATATATATATATATATATATATATATATATATATATATATATATATATATATATATATATCAAAACAGAATAAAAAAAGAAGTAGCGCCTCTATTGTAACCTAACAAACTGTGATTAAGTTTACCTAACTGTGAAATACAACCAATGGGGTGGCAAAGATAGGTATAATATAAAAAAACCTATGTATTCTAAAGATTTTACGTTTATATAATAAAAAGCAATGTACTAATACTTTAATAATAAAAAATATATAATAAAAAATATTTTAAAATAAAATGAATAAAAACCAATGGATTGAAACCGTTAAAAAACCTTAAAAAACACAGAGTCCTGTTCCAAAAAGACGCATCCAGGTAAAAGGCAGCCCGTTTCAAAGGGATCACAACTCCCTCTTGATACCTATGAAAAAGAAAAGAAATAAACAGGCGCACACCTAGTGCATTAAAGTATAACAATGTTGTTTATAGAACAATAAAAACAGTCAAATGCCCACTCACAAGTGTACACGGTAAATAGGCAGGTATGAGATAGGCTCTCATAAGTCAATACTGCCGTCCGACTCAGCAATGGTGTCCTTCTCCTGTGTGCTCTCTGCGTGGTTTCCTGCAACCGGAAGTGACATCCACCCCGCACAGGAAATCCCTCCGGGAACCAGAATTCCTTCGTTATTTCAGCATCAATTAAGCAGGTAAAAGGTCTGGAGTTGATTCCAGGTGTGGCATTCGCATTTGGAAGCTGTTGCTGTGAACCCACAACTTGCGGTCAAAGGAGCTCTTAATGGAAGTGAAACAGGGCATCCTTAGGCTGCAAAAAAAGAAAATCCATCAGAGAGATAGCAGGAACATTAGGAGTGGCCAAATCAACAGTTTGGTACATTCTGAGAAAAAAAGAACGCACAGTGGGCTCTGCAAAACAAAAAGGCCTGGACGTCCACGGAAGACAACAGTGGTGGATGATTGTAGGATCCTTTCCATTTTAAAGAAAAAACCCTTTAGAACATCCAGCCAAGTGAAGAACACTCCCCAGGAGGTAGGCATATCATTATCCAAGTTTACCATAAAGAGATGACTTCACGAGAGCAAATACAGAGGGTTCACCACAAGGTGCAGACTATTCATAAACATCAAGAATAGAAAGGCCAGATTAGACTTTGCCAAACAATATCTAAAAAAGCCAGCCCAGTTTTGGAACAGCATTCTTTGCACAGATGAAACTAAGATCAACCTGTACCAGAATGATGGGAAGGAAAAAGTATGGAGAGGCTTGGAACGGCTCATGATCCGAAGCTTACCACATCATCTGTAAAACACAGTGGAGGCAGTGTGATAGCATGGGCATGCATGGCTTCCAATGGCACCGGGTCACTAGTGTTTATTGATGATGTGACAGAAGACAGAAGCAGCCGGATGAATTCTGACGTGTATAGGGATATATTGTCTGATCAGATTCAGCCAAATTCAGCAAAGTTGATTGGACGGCGCTTCACTTAACAGATGGACAATGACCCAAAACATACTGCGAAAGCAACCCAGGAGTTTTTTAAGGCAAAGAAGTGGAATATTCTGCAATGGCCGAGTCAATCACCTGATCTCAACCCGATCGAGCATGCATTTCACTTGCTGAAGACAAACTTAAGGCAGAAAGACCCACGAACAAACAACAACTGAAGACAGCTGCAGTAAAGTCCTGGCAAAGCATCACAATGGAGGAAACCAAGCGTTTGGTAATGTCCATGCGTTCCAGACTTCAAGCAGTCATTGCCTGCAAAGGATTCTCAACAAAGTATTAAAAATGAACATTTTATTTATGATTGTGTTAATTTGTCCAATTACATTTGAGCCCCTGAAATAAGTGGACTGTGTATGAAAATGGTTGCAATTCCTAAACGTTTCATACAATATTTTTGTTCAACCCCTTGAATTAAAGCTGAAAGTCTGCACTTCTATTGCATCTCCGTTGTTTCATTTCAAATCCATTGTGGTGGCGTACAGAGTGTCACGCTTGTGCTCTCCTCGGTGCAGTATGCCAAGGTCAGGGTTGGAGAGAGTAGGACAGTCGAAGTTCAATACCGTGGTCAGGGTCGGAGAAGAGCGGGGGGTCAGAGAAAGCCAAGTTCAGTATTCCAGAGATGCGGATGGTCCAAAGGCAAGCCGGGTCAGTACACAGGAAATAAACACTAGAAGCAAGATAACAGGACAGGGACAAGGCAGGATTAGCAGAGTCAAACACAGTGCAACATGAATCTATGCTCAGCCAAAGTGCCAGTGGCACAGCTGAGCATATATATGTGGAAGGACCAATCCCCCATGGGGGGTGGAGCAGATGTGTGGCCTCTGCGGTATCCTGTGATAGGCTTGCTCGGCAAGCCAGGTGCAGCCAATGTGGCTGATGATCACGGAGATTGGGAGCATCGCGCACGCGTCACGTGCATCCGCCACGCGTTGGGAGCGTGCGGCGTGATCCGGGGGTGGAGTCTAGGTCCGTGGTGACCAATGACATCACTGCTGCGCGCATGCGTGCTACGCGTACCTTGGAATGGGGGCAGACCACCATATCCTGCAAGAGCTGCGCAAGAGGGAGCGCAGGGCGTGCGCTTGTCCGCGATCCTCACAAAGACTGAGCGACAGGTAGAACAAGAGGATATGAGAAAGCATGACATGAATTTGATGACACATTCAGTTAGAAAAACCCAGCATATGAACCAGCATTCTGAATATCATGACCGTAGGGAATTCCTGGAATCTGCTGGATGATTCACTACCAGGATTAACTACAGAAGCAGGGATCTGAGGTCACAAGCACATGGAACAATAATGTCTTAAATACATCATATTTTCTATAGAAACTATTCAGCATCAGAGACAGAGCACACAGGTTCTGTGAACATGGGAATTCAAAGAAAAATACTGCAGCTATATGGTCTGTTTTAGCGTTCAAGGCTCTCCACATAAAGTTCTATTCACATTGTACAGTTTTCCCGCTTAAGTTGACATTATGTTGCAAACGGACACAATAAACATATGATAGTTATAAACGTGGATGGGTGCTAGAGACGTAATTCTGCAATGTATATACTTACTTAATTGAAGAAATTATTAATTCTTTTTCAGTGATGGATGGGAGGAGAAAGAAGAAAAACTAAGAAGAGCAATCAAACGTGTTGTAAAATGTGATTTCACCAAAGCCAACCCGTTGGACCCTGTTGTGGTGCCACAAGCAGACGTCCTGGTCAGCAAGTGGTACTTGGAAGCTGCTAGCAAAGATCATAACAGTTATCTCAGTAACCTGAAAAAAAATGTCATCATTTCTGAAGGTGGGAGGGCATCTGATCCTGTTTGGGTTTTTCAACATGTCATATTACATGATTGGCCAACACAAGTTTTCAATGCTGACCTATGATGATGAGTTTGCAAAGAAAGCTCTTAGTGACACAGGGTTTATCATTAAGAGTTTTGGGAAATACAGAAGCAAATTAAATACCCACATAGTAGACTATGAACATGTTGGGTATTTTGTGGCTTGCAAGGAAAGGGAGGTTTAATAACCAATATACAGTGCTTACATCATATTTACTTATCATTCCTCTGCCTGAAGACACTAGAGCTCTTCTCCAAGTTCACAAACCGATTGCAATTGTTCCTCTCTTATTCACCGCAGAGGTCGTGAGCTAATCGCCATGCATTAAGTCAATGTCCTTTATACAATATGTGGTGAGATACCTGTGATCAAAACACAACAGAACTGTGATACCTGGGAAATATGCAAATTTAAATTATTTGAATATATTTTATATATCCAAATTAACATATAGATTTTTTCTGTGTATCTATTAGTCATTAAAACCTCTGGTGAAACTGGTTTGCCAGGAATCAATTTTGGTTAAAATGTTATCTAAAAATACAAATGCATTGTGCAAAGCTTTGCACGTCTCTATAAGACGCCTTCCCGCCCTGGAAGACGCCTTTAACCTATTCAAGTCCATTGTCTGCAGTTCAGGAAAGTGTCTAATGGCAGAAGACTGCTTAGTAAATATGGGCCTAAATTGGCATGATTTCTAAAAGGCTACTGCATGGAAATGAACCCTCAGTGGCATTTACACCATCCTGACAGTGTTTCATAAAACCTCCCATTAACGTGAGCATGTTAGAATATTTAGCAGTACTGAGTATGACCTCACATCTCAAACCCTATAAAACTGCTAATCAATAGCTAGATAAGTTCCCTGCAGCTTCCTGATATTAAAGCTCTTTATTCTCTTAAAATATTGTTAGAAAATTAGCCATGGTGCTGCTGTGTGTTATTGTTGGTCTGAAGGCAGCAGGGATTAACATGGCAGGTCTGGGTGTAAGGGCCTCATGCAGTAAGCGTCGATTAAGTGAAATCGGCAAGCTTACCGATTAGTCAAGTTAATGGCGATTTTTCCTCTCCGTATGCAGTAAGTGCAGAATACATTCAAAATCAACCCGAAAACAAATCCGCCCACTCTCACGATGATTATCCGATCACACACAGGTGTATCGGCGTGCGTGGCGGGGTGCTGATAGGTTGCCCAATCACAAATCTTGCTGAATCAGGCGAAACAAGCATGTATTGGATTGTGCGCCATATTTAAAGGCAACGTGTACTGCTAATCATTCTCTGTGTTGTTGGGAGTGAGAGAGAGAGAGACGCACAGAGCTGGCTGATTGAACATTTGCATATTGACGGAGAGACTTGTTGTGTATTGGGTGAGCTTTGTCCATTGTTGTTTTGTTTACATCTTTGTCTTGTTTTATATGTGGAAGTGTTTCGTGTGATTGGCTGTACATTAGTTGTCTGTTTTTTGTGAGTGCTGGAAGTATGCCCGCAAAGCGTGGGAAGAGTGATGCTGGTGGGAGTGGGAGTTCTACTCGTGGGAGTACGCGTCGGAGTGAACGTACTGTTCAGGGGAGTGATGTTGCTGGTGCACCGAGTGGTGTTGCTGGGAGTGGGAGTGCTGTTGCTGGGAGTGGGAGTGTTGTTGCTGGGAGTGGGAGTGCTGTTGCTGGGAGTGGGAGTGCTGTTGCTGTGAGTGGCAGTGCTGTTGCTGTGAGTGGGAGTGTTGTTGCTGGGAGTGGGAGAGCTGTTGCTGGGAGTGGGAGTGCTGGTGCTAGGAGTGGGAGTGCTGGTGCTAGGAGTGGGAGTGCTGGTGCTGTGAGTGCTGCTGGTGGCGCAGTTGCTGATGGGGTGTCTGGTGGTGGCGTGCTTGCTGGTGGACAGCTTTTGGAGTCTCTTCCATTGGAAGAAGGAGAGTCCAGTCAGCACCAGCCAAGCTCTGACCCTAAACCTGCTCGGAAGAAACGTGTGGAGAAGCCACGTAATCCTCGCTTCAATGACCAGGAAAATACAGCTCTTGTCACTGGCATTCTGGAGCACTATGACAGTATATATGGACATTTACTAGGTAAGTGTACCTTTACATTTATTATTCAAATACATGTGATCCTAGGTCATCTGAGTTTTGTTCATATGCAAATATGGGTTCAGAATATCTTTCTATGTTAATTAGTCTGGAAACACAGCTTTTTATCATGCCTTACAAGGATAACTAAACACAGGCGGTCAATTTGCCATAACTGCATACAATATGAATGCAACCTTGCTTACATGTATAGGTTTAGTAGTGAATGCTCATGTGCTTCACATATTACACATAAAACAGCATGTTTGCTATCTCTTGGAACAGCTAGCAGTGTAGGAAACTGGTGCTTCTATTATTATTCATTTACCTCATATATTTTATATGTTTTTCAAGGGTGGACAAGTTCAGCAAGCAGAAAAGAAATGTGGGACACAATAGTCATTGGTGTCAATGCGTGTGGGAATCATGTGAGGGACAAGCGGAATTGTCACAAGAGATTTGATGATATTAGGTCCAAATTGAAAAAGAAAATACAACACCAACGCGTGCATGCTACTGGCACTGGAGGTGGGCCGACACCACAACGTCTCATATTAAGTCCATTAGAGGAGCTGCTTCGGGCAAAATTACTTCCCGTCGTCGTGGAAGGCTTACCTGGTGACCGTGATATAGGAATTTATCCCTCACAATTTCCACCAGGTGAGAAATATTACTGTACTAGGCGTGTCGTTGCTTACAGTTATTTTGCATATTTACACTGCTTTTTATACTGTCTTCACAATATAAGCATACCTGCATCTATATATGTATATGTCTGATTCTGTATATATATATATCTCAAAATAGACATATATGTTGTAGTCCTACTAAAAGCAGTAACTAATATAGCACGTGCCATTGCGTGCTCATTTACATGTGAATTCCCAAAATGCATTGCTGCAGTGGAAGCAATTGATGGTGGGCGAAGATGGGAAACAACAGGGTAGTACACATGTGTAACACATGTTAATGAGAAATTATTACTAGCTACAGGTACAGAACATAAATATGTATAATATTATTGTGTATTTTATTTATTTTACTCCGACAAACATGACATTACTGCCTATTTTAAGCATGCATCAAATATATTGCATGCAACGGCCTACAAACATCACTTGCACTAACACATCTATAGTTGTTAATGAAAATGTCCATTTTTGCTTTAAGTCATATACAGACAGCATAATGAGGCACACGTATCATATGTTATGTCATTGTTTTCATAACTTAAAAACTGCACACGACTATTTAGCTCATCTACCATTGTGTTAAAGCAGCTGCAATTAATATCTCATCACAGCATACACTTCAACAGAGGGGGTGGGGTTCAGCACACACACTAATTACAGCCTCATTTTAGGGTCAACTTAGTTCACACCATTTTCACCTGTTTCAAGTAATTGAAAGGTGTGGCTGATTAGGCTTTTTGGGGAAGGGAATACCGTTCTTACAACCTGACTAGCACAACTGAAGTTAATCACACTCATTTGAAAGCTTCACTTTAGCTACTAAATGCCCCAACAACTCATTACTTATCAAAGCGTACGTCACACATTAGTTCACTCATATCTATAGTTGAACTACTATCAACGACACATTATCACACACTGCATGTGTTGTCTTGTTGAGTCACAGCCACATTCAGGTGTGCCACATCTTATATTAATGTACCACACATATCCTCTACCAAAAACAACACTTTTTGCAATATGACCACCTTCATGATAACCATTGTGAATGGTCATCTCATGATAGTTATGTACATTATGATACTGATATCACTACACAACATATGATTTTTATGTTCAAATTTAATCTATTTATCCTCACGCATTACTGCAGAAACATAGTATGTTTTATGTTAGGGAACT
This sequence comes from Ascaphus truei, assembly GCF_040206685.1. NCBI lineage: Eukaryota > Metazoa > Chordata > Amphibia > Anura > Ascaphidae > Ascaphus > Ascaphus truei. The sequence continues at coordinate 44,483,020 of NC_134488.1, read as the reverse complement.
CAAAAGTTCTAAGTACACAGGCATGTACATTGTTATTACAACTATTTATGTTCACTTTCACACACACATTTTGGGTTAAGGAACTGATGCTGTTACGTACTCATAAATACAGAACATACAATAACTGTTTGTTCAATATTTACACATGTAAATGTAAAACTTATGTTATTGTTATATATAGTTGCCCCTGAAGGACATGTGTCACCTGAGAGGGAACAAGTGTCTTCACCTGGGTCAGCCAGCTCAACACACCTAGAAGGTGAGTGTATCAGTTGGTGGCCATATAATATGTGCTCTTCTATATGTTATGTTGTCATGTTCATTAATTGTTTTGCACATGTTCTTTAAATACGATTACTTAGTGTATGTGAAAATGAAGTGTAAGGCAACATGTATTGTGTTAGTGATGTTAACTATCATGTAGGAGTTGTGAGTTTACAGCAAGTTTTCATTCACTCATATTTCATACTGAGTCCAAACATTATTCTTAATTCAAGGTAGTTTTTAATGTGAGGTTATAAAACGTATGGAAACATGTTAGTTGTTACTTTTGACACAGTAGAATTACATAGTAACACAGCAGAGATTAACATGCCATTTAATAATGTGTACATTTATTTGTAGAACATGATGAAGAGGATTATGATGATGATGATGATGATGATGATGATGATGCCGCCGCCGCCGCCATAGACACACAAATACAAGCAAGTGACCATGAAGAGGTTCCAATTGAAACTGTTTTACCGCCAAAACGTCCAGCAAATACCACATATGATGCAATTGTAGCTTCTGAGGGAAAAATTGTGGAAGCAGAAAATCGTCGCCATTCTGACCTGATGACAGTGCTGGAAAGGATGATTGCACTGCAGGAAGAAACAGTTTCACAATTGGCACATCTCCACAGAGTCTTCATTGAAGTGCCTAAACAGTTGCAAAAAATCAACACCTCATTCGAAGCATTAGTTGTTCAGCAAACAAAAGCTAATTACTGGAGAATGACTAATGTACCACAATTCAACACCTCACAGGCAGGATCTGTTCATGCAGGTCAGTTTTCACCACATTCATCTGATATTCATTCACCAGGCCCAAATGTTACCGGTCAAGTAGCAGACATTGCTGTGCAGGTTCCTGATGACATCCTACCGCTGCCATCTGTACAAATTCAGCAAAACAAGACACACATGAAACAGACCAACCATCACTTGTGCAGTGTCTACCAACTTGCTCACATGTGTCAGTGGGCACAAGCCCTGTCCGTGAACAGTCACTACCCAAAAGCCC